>NC_072488.1:18650000-18822500 GCF_027574615.1 Eptesicus fuscus | reverse complement strand
GCAAACGTTGCCTATTGATGGTAATGAAATCAATAGGCCCAAAGCAGAAGGAAAAGGAGCCTTTGAGCTCAGTGTAGGTCAGTGCCTGAATTTTCACATGCACAGCAGGAGCCACGGGTGTCACCCTCAGTATCAATAGAGAGACTTCATTAGTCACTCACTGGATTTGTCCTTTAAAGGAGTGTACCTTTTAAGGGGCCTTGGGAACTATTACTTTCAACTGTGGCCCTAACTTGTGAAATGATACTCAATTCTCCTGGAAAACACTTGAACTTCATATCCTGACCTCAAATGCAACTTGCTCTGGGGCTAAGATAAGTAAATTTTCCATCCTCTTTGGGAGATAGACAACAAATATTGAGAAAAAAATCCTATATAATAGAGAGGGAATATGCAAAATGACTGTCACACCACCACAAAGATGGTGGCACCCAGTCCCCTCAGCCCTGCCAGAGTCCCCCAATCCTTTCAGCCCCGCCAGGGGGTGGGGGGGCAGTGTGACCGGACCCACCCTCAGCCCCCCAGCTGCCCAGGGCCGGCCCAAGGCGCAGGCAAGCCTTGGATGTCAGCTGCCCAGCTGCCTAGGGCTGGCCTGAGGCACAGGCAAGCCTCGGATGGCTGCCCAGCTGCCCAGCCGCCCAGGGCCGCCTGAGGCTCAGGTAACCCAGGCTGGCTGAGGCTTGTGCTGCTGGCAGTGGCAGCAGCAGAGGTGTGATGGGGATGTCGCCTTCCCCTGATCACCGGGTCGCCTCCCGCCCCTGAGGGCTCCTGGACTGTGAGAGGGGGCAGGCCAGGCAGAGGGACCCCCCTCCAGTGCATGAATTTTCATGCACCAGGCCTCTAGTATCTATATAATACATATACATAATATATTTGTATACACACACATATATCTGTATCCATACCCCACACGCACTTCCCTGGGACTACCTGGGGCACCTCAGCTCACCCCAGCTCAGTCTTGGTAGCAGAGCCTTCTAGTCATGTGGACAAAGCCAGACATCCAGGCATAACTAGTTTACCCACTACAGCTGCATGGAAAGTTAATTCCAACTTGCCATCTGGTTGCCGGCTGACCGCTGCTACCAGCATTTTCCAGCATCTCAACTTGCTATTGAGTCAGAGCCACAAAGAATGAAAGCAGCGAACGCAGCTGCACCATGGTTGCTCTTAAGATGGGGTGCTTTCTGCCTCTCCGGGGGAAATCACTGGTGAGGAGGGAGTCCCCATTGTCATTTCAGCTGCCAAGACATTTCATGCTGACAAACTGTGAAAGGGAAGTCATGAATGATATGAGATCCCTTTTTATGGCGAGAGCTAGGCCAAGGCCACCAGGCGAGCCAGCCATGTTTTTCCTATGCTACCTGACCACTAGCAGAAGTTCTGAATGACCATGGCTGACCCCTGTATTCATGGGAGGTGGGAGAAGACCCGGCCAGTCCTTAACCTTTTGCACTCGGATGTCGAGTGTGACTCGACACGGTTAGCATCGGTAGCAGCTCGTATGTCGAGCCACACTCGACATGTAGTTTCACCACGGCGGGGGGGAGGGGAAGGGGGATTTTTGTCTATTTTTCCAGTATCTTTTCTTGTTTTCATTAGCATGAAAGGACAAGTAAAATGTAAATGCCATCTCAACTGATGCCAAAAAAGAAAAAATGAAAAACCGATAACGCATGTGAAATTTATTAGGAAACTAGTACATGATCTTGTTGGAGAATTCAGAGATGGTATACTAACTTCCAGGGGTAGATTATTATCCACTAACTTAGAGCACGTTTAGATGGAAAGCTCCATATAATCACACCTCACCCTAACAAAAAACACAAAGATTGTGTTGTTTGTTCTAACAGAAAAATCAAAGGAGGAAGAAGAGAGACGATTTATATTTGCAAAACATGTGAATGTAAACCAGGTCTTCATGTGGGTGAATGTTTCAAAAAAATATCACACCATGAAAAATTATAGAGATTAAAATTACTCTTTGAATGTATCAATAATTTGAAATATAAAAAAGTCCAAATAAATAAGTTTGTATGAAAAGAAACTCCAGTTTTTTATTCTACTGCCGCACTTTGTAAAATCTGGGGTATTTAAAAAATTAAATCCCTAGTAGAATAAAGGCATCGAGAAAAAAACAAGCGAGTGCAAAGGCTTAAACGATGCCCAAGGATGCTGGGAACATGGGCATGATTCCATAATCCAGGATCCCCTCCCCACCAAATGCCTCAAAATTTTAGAAGGGAGTGTAAGTTCTCTAGATTCGGAGGAGACTCGAAGGGGAAATACTTTTTGTAGATCCACTAGGAAAAGGAAAAGGAATTCCCAAGGTACCTGTTTGAGGTGTGGAAAGTCCCGTAAACAGGGCTATCCCACTGGAGCCTGTCTCCACCCCTAATTCAAGCCCGCGGATGGCCTGTGGGCTTGCACAGAGGACTGACCAGGGAGGCATTTGTGGTGCAACGGAGAGACCCCTGCTTTGGGCCAGAGAACCTGCGACCACGTTTCACTTCGGTTATGTCCTGGCTGTGTGACCTTGTATAAAACCCCGAGCTTTCTGGATTTCCTATCCTTATCTATTTATTATTAACCATACCATGATTTTTATAAAATTAACTGCATATTCAAATCATGTCACTAGACATAGAAATATTAAAATAATGTCACTATTAAAAAATATTTTTTTTTTACCATTTTGTCCCTTTGACAGAAACTCCACCATCAGAGGTGTGACTCTTTGGGATAAGGCTCTGTTCTCTAGGACCCTCTTTTTTTTTTTTAATTAACTTATTTTTTATTTAAGTATAGTTGGTATACAATACTATATTGAACATACTAGTTTCAGGTATACAATATAGTAATTTGACATTTTTATACCTTACAATGTGATCACCCACTAATTCTAGTAATCACCTGTCACCGTGCAAATGTATCACAATATTAAGGGCTATATTTTCCTTCACCATTTTTACTCCTCCCTCCATCGCCCCACCCCTCTGGCAACCATCCCTTTGGTCTCTGTTTTGATGAGTCTGTTCTTGTTTTATTTGTGCCTTTGTTTTGCCCTCTTTTTAAAGCAAATGCCATTGCAAAAAGGTAACACGGAATCTGTGAGTGATGAGTCAGTAGATTTCATTTTCCCAGCAAACAGGTATCTGAAGGTCCTGAAAGAATGGGGGTACGAGAGACAGGGACTTGGGGGAGCAAGGAGGCTGTCTTCTAAGAACAGGAATTCGGTTACGCGTCTCGCCAAGGGTGAAACCAGAGGCTGGGGGGTGCAGGGGCATTGCTAGGAGAGCGAAGGGGACCCTCGAGGTGGGGAGGCCACTTGATTAGAGTCTGATACTTGAGTTAGCCCAGCCTCCAGCCACACTGAATGGTAAGTTCTGGCTTGCTGTTCACTGATGTTTCCCCACGGCTTATTACCGTGCTCGCCATGCAATAGTTGCTCATCAATGTCGTAGAATCAAACTGTGTTTTTGCAGATTTCACCCTTTTGCCCGGGGTCAGCCATCACTAAGCTGATTCACCTGAGCCTTGGGGGCACCTCTCCTTGACACACTTCCCTCCTCGACTCGCTGACCGCTGGCCTTTTTCTCTGACAGCTCCACACCTCTGAGGCCTCCCACCCTGCCAGCAGCTTCCTGAAGACACCAGGAGTCCTGGGCAGAGGTGGCATGGTGTGGCCCCTCCCACCGACAGGTCAATCCCTCACCATTTAGGACTCAGGATCCGAACAGGCACTGGTTCCAGGCCTGACACACAGAGGTCGGTGAGGTTCCTGAGGCAACTGCCTGGCCCAGTGGACAAGCAACACGGTCATCAGGGCCCAAGGAGCCAGCAGGCCCCCGGACCAGGGGCTGGCGTGACGCGATGAGTCCACGCATATGCCTCCTGGTACCTTTGGGTTCCAGCTCCTCTCTGACCAGTTTTACGAGCCTTCTGTATAAAACGAAATCAACAGTACAGCTCTTGGGTCATTAGAGGGCAGATATAGATTCTGAGGGGGAAAAAAAAAGATGTTTTTGTTTGTTTCTCCGGTAACCAGGAAGCAGAATTCAGGGGCCAAGAAAATGAGAACGTGTCCAATAATTAAGGGTCCAATGGGCTTCCACCTGATTAAAATAGCAGCCCACATTTCCCTTGTTATCCTGAGCAGTCAGCATAGATGTTTAAAGTGCTCGACGCCTGAACCTCAGAGGACCCCACCCCACCCCCGCCCCGTTTTGCCGACACAAATGCAAAGGCCTTTGAGGGGAGTGGGAGGCAATGAGCCCACTGGTAAGGTTAGTGAGATTCCTCTCTGAGAAAACTTTCTCCTTGCCAGGGTTTCCCCCTCGGATTCGGTATTACCGTCCCTCCTTCCTCTCTAGGAAAATGTGAATGAAAAACTGGTCAGGCCCTGGCTGGGTAGCTCAGTTGGTTAGAACATTGTCTTGATTACAACACCAAGGTTGCAAGTTCACCCTTCTAGTCTGGACACATACAAGAATCACCCAATGAGTGCATAAATAAGTGAGCAACAAATCGATGGTTTTCTCTCTCCCCACTTACCTCCCTCTCTCTCTCATCAATTAAAAAATAAACTATTCACTACTTATCCCTCCAAGGCATGTTTTGTTTTTAAAAATTAATAAAAAAAGGATCATTAATGGGCCGAGGTGTAGGGGTGCAGTGGGGAATTTTGTTACATCAAGAAAGTCTCCCTGGAGTCTCTCAGACTCCGCACAGAAGCAGCCCACGTGCATACACACACACATACCACCTAAACCTGCTACACAGCATCCTGTATAATAAAAGGCTAATGTGCACATAGACCAAACGGCGGAATGACCGGTCGCTATGATGCTCACTGACCACCAGGGGCAGACGCTCAATGCAGGAGCTGCCCCCTGGTGGTCAGTGTGCTCCCACAGGCTGAGATGTGAGTGATTTGATAAGCCGGGCTCACGGCTAGCAACCATAGCAGCGGTGGTGGGAGCCTCTTCCACCTCTGCAGCAGCGCTAAGGACCCCTTCGGGGATGTCCTAAGCTGGCAGTCGGACATCCCCCAAGGGGTCCTGGACTGTGAGAGAGCACAGGCCGGGCTGAGGGACCACCCCCGTGCCCCAAGGCATGAATGCTGTGCACTGGGCCTCTAGTTTGAGATATTCTCCAGAGAAAGGACCCAGGTCTGAGACTTTAGAATAGAAATTTCCCCATCACTTATTACATAGTAAATGTTAATGCTCTCTCTTTACCCTGCCCCCAGAGTGCTAGAAGATATAGCTATGCCTATATTTTTCAATGACTTACCAAATCACTCAGATCTCAGCCAGGGAGGGAAATTGCTGTCCTCGAGGATACCATCGTCAGATCTCATTCACACTGATTTTGTTGGTCTTTCTTCGCCATCGTTTCTTTTCGAAGGGGGTGAGGAACGTCATCTTTATTATGTTCACGACAGGTAATCACGGTCCGTGCTCCATGCCAGCTTGGTTTACAAATGGCTTCCTCTGGCAGCCCATGTGGAAATGAATTCAATCGCCTGTAAGTGGGTGAGCGTGTCTACGTGTACTCTATTTCCTTTTATTAACTGAGGGACCATTTCTCACCTTGTTCTCTAGCTTTGCAGCCAAACGGAGTACAGGGCTCCTATTGATGCTTGTGGCCTGGAGTTGGGTCGCTGTCAATGAAAATGAAACATACTCAGATCTATCCCACAGAGCACGGAGCAGGCAGAGAAATGAGCCATAAATTCAGGTGGACCCAAGTAGGGGCTGCGGTTGGCTTCAGTTCTTTCTTTGAATGAAAGCCAAATGCTGCACTTGGGCTTAACCAGGGCAGATTTTTGGAGCTTTTACATGGAACATAACTTCCATCATTCATCGCACTCACATGCATCCTACTCGCAAAAGGAACTGCCACTCTAGACTGAATACAACTCAGCGGACCTGGAGTACGAGCTCCTTGAGGCCAGGTACATTTGGGGTGGGAGGAAGCATGAAAAGAAAGCAGTGAAAAGAAAGAAAGAAAGAAAGAAAGAAAGAAAGAAAGAAAGAAAGAAAGAAAGAAAGAAAGAAAGAAAGAAAGGAAGGAAGAAAGGAAGGAAGGAAGGAAGGAAGGAAGGAAGGAAGGAAGGAAGGAAGGAAGGGAGAGAGAGAGAGAGAGAGAGAGAGAGAGAGAGAGAGAGAGAGAGAGAGGAAGGAATGAAAGAAAGAAAGAAAGAAAGAAAGAAAGAAAGAAAGAAAGAAAGAAAGAAAGAAAGAAAGAAAAGGCAGTTTTCTACTCTACCCCTGTTAGTTTAGCACAGCTGGGTGTGTGTGTATATATATATATATATATATATGAAAGAAGAAATGTTCTTATACTGTATTCAACTCTGCAAATGGTGTTTTTGTTATGTAATTCAATATGGTTTTATGTTTTAAAGTCAAGCTAAATTAACAACTTTTGAGAGGTGTTTGAATTGTATTTCTGCTGTTTCTGTTGGGCAACAGAACGACTTCTTAACCCTGTTGTTGGAGCTCTGGACTTGGTACCCTTACTAAATCCCACTGTTTGGTATCATTATGTTTTGGGGATGGGGTCTCACCTAATGGGATGCCCACACTGATGCAGAGTGAGTGTATTTCTTACCTAGAATCAGCCATGTCAACCCGTGAGGCTGTGAACATTCGGGCTTTATGAAAAATTTCTGAAGCGACTAACTTCCACAAAACATTTTAACCTCAGAATTTCTTATGATGAAAAGAGCAGAGCCTGTAGAGGTCGCTCATTTAAAATATTTCCCTCCTAATTATTTTCTCAAGGATATATAAAGACTGTTGGCCAATTGTTTTTTAATGAAACTTCTGTGAGGAGAGTTAAGGTAGAATTTCCTCTCTGTATTTTGTTTGCTTCCTTTCTTCCCACTTCTCTTTGCTCATCTTGCCAAAACTAATGTTTCTCTATGGCTTTGGTATGCTTTATCCTCTAACAGGACTTTTGATCTTTAAAGATTTAAAGTTTGGAATAAGCCTTGGTGGCCTCGGGTTTGCAAAAGAACCTTCTTCGTTTCCCTAATGGCTTGCTTTTTTGAACTTGCCATCGCTCAGTAAGTGGCTTCTCTTATGTAAGATCCAATTAATCAATTCAAAGCAGTGCTGGGCAATTATCTGGTGAACCTGGGAAACTATAGACAAGGCTGAAATAGGCTTCTGAGAAGTCATAAATTCAGCATATATGCCTGTCAGAACTCTGCTTCGCATGATTCATGGGGACCTGGTTTAGGAACCTAGATGAGGCCCTGAAACAGGGAAAGACTCTCCTCCTACTTCTAGTTGGTGTTGGTCTAGCTGCTAGACTCTAGCAGCTTCTTAGGGAGCCACTGTGATCTGTCCCTTCTCCCAACCCGTTGCTCATTCTTCTGAGGAAAGGGAGGACTCCTCTGCTGATTATTGGGCAGCATCTTAAGCACAAAACCAGTCAGACCAGAAAACTTTTATAGTTAAAAAGTTTTGTTAATGATAGTAAAAAAAACACACAACAACAACAACAAAAACAAACCACAACTAATATAATAAGGTAAATAGTCACGAGGCAGAAAGTTTCTTAAGTGATAATGAGAAACTTAACCCTTCTGTGAGGCTAAAGGTCTCCCATCGCTGAGGGTTAGTTGCCAGCGAGGTCCCTCACACCCAGCGGTCCCAGGCTCTCATCGGACACTCACTGTAGCTAAGTCCTTGGTGTCCTGCACCCATGTCTAGCTTGCAACAGTGTGCTCCCTTAATTGCTATCATTGCTATCAAAAGGTTGCCAAAAATTATTCATTTTGGTTCATACTGAAGTCAGCTAATTTAGAACATGGAACCCTTTTGTGGAGCAGTGTCATGGAATCGGCCCACATGAGCATTCACAAGGAGTCTCCAGACAAGCTTACAATTTATGCAGAAGAGCAGCAAAAGGGAAGCCTGATGCTCAGTCATTGTGTGAAAGAGAAGGGAAAGCCACCTTCCGTCACCCGAAGTATGTTACAGGTAGCCCTGCCGCAATAGGGTTCAGAAGAAAACAAAATACAACCAGCAAAGGTAAACCAGAAGTGGCTGAAAACGCCTCTTGCAAAATTTTTAATGATACTCGCCCAATCCTAGTGAATCCACTCTTTCCTCTCTTTGGATTCAGAGTCAGAGATCTTGGAGCTGGAGACTCCAGTCATGGCAGGTCATCCATGATTCTATCCACCCATCCATCATCCAACCATCCAACCATCCATCCATCCATCCATCCATCCAGACTTTGAATCCCTGCATACTACATCACATAGTCCCAGCTTCTGACTTTTGGTTGAAAACACACACACACACACACACACACACACACACACACACACAAAGCTTTTATTGTTGCAGTGATTAACTGAATGCCCAGAAATAAAAATCAATGTTCTCTATAAGTGCCAAGAGAGTATTTTTTAAAATATATTTTTAGTGATTTCAGAGAGGAAGGGAGAGGGAGAAAGAGATACAAACATCAATGATGAGAGAGAATCACTGATTGGCTGCCTCCTGCATGCCCCTCCCCCTCCCCCCCCCCCCCCCCCCCGGGGATTGAGCCTGCAACCCAGGCATGTGCCCTTGACTAGAATTGAACCTGGGACCCTTCAGCCTGCAGGCTGATGCTCTATCCACTGAGCCAAACCAGCTAGGGGACAAGAGAGTATTTTGATATCAGGAAAACAAGGACAACATCACTACTTCAGTTAAGCATCCTACTTATAAACACCTTACTTCTTAATCAACCTCCCCATTCTCCAGTAAATAAAACCTCCCTTCCAAACAGAACCACCCACATCATATTTTTTGGTGTCTGGAATAATGTTTAATAACTACATAGTTATTCTATTCAAAACCCTGCCCTAAATCTAAGTGGTAAATGCCATACAATGTTCCTCGGACACACCTCCGCACCAACTCACATCAGATTCCTTTGGTCACAGTCAGGAACCTCACACCTCGGGGTCTGCTGAAGAAACACTGCCTTGAGCCTCTGCCCATTCCAACCTGTCCTCCCTGAGCAAAGCAATTTTCCTCCCATTTAGGACTCTGAGCACATGTCATTGCACTCCCTCATTTGGGGGAAGTGGGTTAGTGAGGCCGTTTCCAAGTCCTAGTTGGGGGAACGGGCAAGCTTGATGACTTTGCCCAGGATGGGATGGGGAGCAGGGCAGCAGCACCTGGCGAGGTGGTGTCATCACACTTTACAGGCACAGAAAGTGTGAGTGAATTTCTCAAAGTTCTACAGCCAGTAAGTAGTAGAGGGGGGATTCAAACCCCAAGTGCTCTGAATCCAAAGCTCACACGTGCCGTCTGTCAGGGTGGCAGAGGGCTTGTTTGGGCCCTTGAAGGATGAGTGAACAATGGATGGAGAAAGGAGAAAAAGAGGTAATCCACCCAAGGCTGGGACAGAGCAGGAAGGACACAGATGGAGAGTAGGGAACACTTACCTGCTTGGAACTCAGGTTCATATTGGGACCAAGCAAGAGCTGAGGATGAAAAGCCAGATGAGGCCAAAGGGTGAAGACCTAGACATGCAGACCGAGAAGTTCCACATGATTCATTACAGGAAAGGGAGTTCTTAGGTGTTCCAGTCCTAGCTTGAATGATGCAACCAGTTCCTCTCATTTAACAACCCTTCGGGCCATGATTAAAGTGATTATTTTTGGCAACAATGATGTTGGCAGGAAATTAGGAAGCATGGGTGTGTAGGGAGAGAGGATAGGGAAGAGGTAGTCAAGAGGGTATTACATTGGCTCAAGGAAAATATTTTGACGAACTTATTCGCTCATGTAAACCGATGCATGTTGCCATCAAGCTGAATGGTTTGTACCCTAAGCTTGGACCCACTGCTGCTGACTTCTGTTCACAAATCAGCTCTCCTAGCTTTGAGGAAGTGAGTTCCTTGAGTGGACCTGCTAATTGTGAGTTCTGTTTCAGAAGAGCATGTAGTCAGGGGAGTGGAGACTGGTAGATCTTATTAAGGACCTCTGTGCCAGACACTTTTGTATATGTTACATCCTTCGGTTCCCCCAATAACCCTGCGAAGTTATAATTCCTCAATGACAGCCGTGGAAGCATGCTGAGAGATGGTACTGAAGGTCACACAGCTAGAAAGCAGAGAAGGAGGGCCTCCAGGCTGGTTCTTTCTAACTCCAAGCCCAGTGCTCTGCAAACAAATTAAGCAGAGGAGGAAGGGGAGAAGGAAGTGCCACGATGGGTTTGTAAGGGGAGTAGGAGAAAAAAATCTAAGAGGTTTGCTTTATTGTTTGGATGCAAAAAAAAGGCTTGGGCCTGCAATTTAGGATCCTGGTGGGACTAAGTGGACATGGAGCTGGGGGCTGCTGAATGCACTGCTCTCCTCCAGAATGTGAATTTTCTAGATTAGAAGGTCTCTCTCTCTCTCTCTCTCTCTCTCTCTCTCTCTCTCTCTCTCTCTCTCTCTCTGTCTCTTTGCCAGAAAGTGAACCTGAAGGAGTGCCTATGATGATATGAGCATGCTGGATCGCTCTGAGGCTCTTAATCCTGGGAGATTTATGTGTGTGACCTCACTATAAAAACAAAACTATTTTTCTCGACCTGTCAGGAGGCAACAATTAGAAGAAGAATGTGAGGTTTACTTTTGATGAAGCGTGTTGTTCTGAAGAGATCCTCTCTTACCAATGGGGTGACTTGAAGCTAACATATAAAGGCCTTGGCGGGGGGTGGGGGGGGCAAGGGGGAAGAATAAAGAAAACAACGGAATTCCTATTACTCCACTCCAGAACGGGCAAACAAAGGGTAACTTTAGGAATAAAATATGATACATTTTGTATACATTTTTTTCTGCATCATTTGCACGTTAGTTAAGTTGGGTTTGTATCAGTTCACGTAGGGTGGATCTATTTTCCCCGGTTATAAAAACATCTCCAGACATGCATGACAGGCTTCAGAGAATGCCGCCCATTCCTGCGCCACTGTGGATAATTGCACATTAATACAAACGGACAAGGACGAGTTTTGATCCCAGTGTATGCCTGTCAGGATAATGGAAGGTCCAGCCAGTGTGTCAGGTGCGTGTAATGGCTTCAGGAAGTATAAGGCCCTACAGTGTGAAGTCACTGGGATCACAGCAGTAGCAAAGCTATCCACGGAACAGTTAGGCAGTCTGGAGATGGTAAGGCCAGGGTAGCAGCCTAAGGCCCAGGCAAAAGGCAGTTTCAAGCAGCCTGAGGGTGTGGGAGTTCCAAACAAGCCCCCCCCAAGATGTGCCTCTGCAGTGTGCAGATTACTCTGAGCTAAAGACGATTTTAGCTTCAGGCTCAAGAGCAAGTTTGGGCCCCTCCCTTTAGCTACTTACTATGGGGCAGGGCAAACTTCTATTTACTAAACGTCTGTTTTTCTTATGATCCTGCAAGGACCTTTGAGGCTCCCAAGGTGCATTACCTCATCCCTAACTCAGGATGTCTTCTGCACCTGATCCCCTTTTCTATCTCTGAGCCTCTCCTGCATGTGGGGCCTCTGACTCTCTCACGTGTGCGGGGTTCCCATACATATGGATGCATTACATTTGGTTGTTTTCTCTTGCTAATCTGTCTCAGGTCTATTTGATTATTGGAAGAACCTTGCGAGCAGAGGAAAGTTTGCTCCTCTCCCACCCACCGTGGGCGCTGTGGGCAGGATAAACTCTCGGGTGCTGCTAATGAGAAGATCCTGGTGTCTGACACAGGGCAGCCCAAGGTCAGGGTTCTTACCATGTCAGCACCGCCCCCCCAACCTCCACTCCAGGTCTCTGTCTTCAGGGTCTGGTGGAAGCAAACGTGATGGGAATCTTTTTCTCTCTTCTAACTTAAGACTGTCAGGAGAAAATATCCGTGAAACTCATTTCTTGGGCTAACGATTCTTGGTTACTTGGTATTAGTATTCACGGTGTTGCTGGTGGTGGTGGTGGAGAAACAGCACCAGTTGTTACCAGCGGAGTTGGACCGCGGTTCTTGAGTTCGGCAAAAGAAGAATTCAGGACCAGAAACTCAAATTATAAGAGAAAGTTTAGTGAGAAATTACAGAGGTAGTAGAAGAGAGCCAGCTGGGCTGCATGGGCTCAGGAAACAAGTGCCAGAGGCAGAAGGGCCCTTGGAGCTTAGGAGGGAGAAGAGCAATGGTGAAGTGTGTGTGTATGTTTGTGTGTGGGGGGGGGGGGGGAGGACGCAGGCTTGCACCCAGGAGGGAGAACTTAGAAGGTGTGAGGAATTATGCTAATATTTTTTAGCTCCCACAAGGGGTTCAGCCCTCTCTTGCCCCGGTGCTGGTGGTTGTGCCTTGAGGGGTCTAGAAAAGAGGATTTTTCTGACACTTCAAAGCCACGTTATCTTAGATGCAAAAGGACAGTAGACTGGCTCAGTGCAGGTAAAGAATGACCTTTGTCAAGGAAGATGCAGGTCTAGGACTTGGCCACCCTTCATAACCGCTTTTAGTTGAGAATTTTTATGTTCAGAACATCCTGGGGTTACTTTTGGTCTCTGAGTTTGTAAGGATCACCCTGAACTTGTCCGGTTTAGTAAGTGGCCACTTTTTCATCCACAGAAGTACAATTGTCCTGCACTTAAGTAGAAAAATGATGGAAAAGAATGGCAAACATTTAATTAAATTTTATGTCCTAAGAATTCGGCTTTAGGTTGGAAGCTTCAAAATATGACCAAACAGAAATGGGAGCTAAACTCCACTTACAGTTGGGGTCCTACCAAATGGTTGGTAGTCTCAAGGAAATTATAATGTAATATTACCATGGCTATTATGAGAAATGTGCCAATTAAGAAAAAAAAATCAGGCCCTAGCCAGTTTGGCTCAGTGGGTAGAGTGTCAGCCTACGGACTGAAGGGTCCTGGGTTGGGTTCTGGTCATGAGCATATGCCTGGGTTGCGGGCTTGGTCCCTGGTAGGGGGCTTGCAGGAGGCAGCCAATCAATGATTCTCTCTCATCATTGGTGTTTCTATCTCCCCTTCTCCCTTCCTCTCTGAAATCAATGAAAAAGAAAAGGAAAACATCAGCTAAGTAAAATGGACATTGATGGAGTTAAAACAAAGGTTTTAGCACTACACTAACAAAGGCTGAATGGGCCAAGTTGAAAGGCAATTTTAGTTTCAAGCTCAAGAGAAACTTCCATCTTTCTCTTTAACTACTAGGGCAGGGCAAATGTCTATTTAATAAATGTCTGTTCTTATCATCCTGCAAGGACCCTTTGAGGCTCCCAAGCTGCGCTACCTCATCCCTAGCTCAGGATGTCTTATACACCCCAACCCCCTTTCTATCTCCGAGCCTCTCCTGCATGTGGGGTCTCTGACTCTGTCATGCACGCCGTGTTCCCATGATATTATGTGTTAAATTTGGTTATTTTCTGTTGCTAATATGTCTCATGTCTCTTTGGCTATTAGACCAACCAGAAGAACCTTGAAAACAGAGGAAGGTTTGTTCCTTCCCCAAAAGGGCACGATCAGAACTATCAGAGGGACACAGAGAGTGTGCTAGAAAAAGGAGAGCTCCCTGGAACTAGTGGATTTTTCAGGATCTGGTTCTCCCCAAACCTGCCACAGATCCTTGCCCTAGAACAATACATGCACCTCAATGGTTGGTTGAGCATGTGAACTCTGTAATCACCATATGCATCCCTGAGCATAAGGTCTGTGTGACCCAAAGGAAAAGGAATTCCAGGGAGGAAAAGTGGTCGCTTCGACTTTTCAGGTGGCAAATATTGTCTCTGAGCCCATGGCTAAAATCTGCATGGCTTTCTCCACGTGGAGTTGAGGTCCAATTTGGTTGGGATGGAATCAGTGGTCCATTTTCTGAAAATGGACTGATTTGAATCCCACTTCGGTCTAAATTTAGTAACTGGGACCGTGGCCTCTTTTTCAACAGCCAACTTTCTGCTCTAGAGATGTTTACTAATAATCATTTACCTCACTTTTCCAATCCATTTTGGAAGCACATCTGAGCAATACACATGCTAGAGTCAGTGTAGTATAGAGTAGCCTGGCAGCGCCCTATCCAAGGGTAAATCAAATGCCTAAATCCTTGCATGCTTTTGCCCCGCACTTCTGCAATAGTTCACATGCATTTCCATTCATCCACATCACACATTGTTTTGATTATTTGACTCGATACTGTGATCTCTTCATGGGTAAAGGCCAATCATAGTGCCTGGTACATAGTAGAACATTAATAAATAGTTGCTGCTGACAAAATTACAAATGATAAATTAATGAGTTTATAATGGGAAACTAATAGAAAGCTAAACAATTCACATTTCAATTAGCACAGTATATTCTTTTTCTAGACAGACATTGTTTTCCAATACTCTGTTCATATCCATTAAATCTTGGCTTAATGCATGAATTTAGACTGTCTTGTCATTTGATTATTTTGTGGTCATCCCCACTGTGACAGGCATGCTGCTAACAAATTTCCTTCAAAAAAGAATTTGAGCCCAGCCGGTGTTGCTCAATGGTTGAGTGTTGACCCACAAACCAGGAGATCACGGTTCGATTCCCAGTCAGGGCACATGCCCAGGTTGTGAGCTCGATCCCCAGTGTGGGGGGGTGCAGAAGGCAGCCGATCAATGATTCTCATCATTGACATTTCTATCTCTCTCTCCCTCTCCCTTTCTCTCTAAAATTAATATATATATATATATATATATATATATATATATATATATATATTATTTTATTTTTTTTTAAGAATTTTATGTTCAGCTGTGCAAAGTGCAGTTAGCCATCTGCAGTGCCTTTGGAGTCTAGTTAGAGAATTTAAGCTGATTGATTAGTGCTCCGCTGCCACCTAGGCAGTGACTGAGCCTTTAAGGGGAGGGGCACCAGGGCATAGCCATTTCTGTCCCCTGCGGGGGGTCCTCTAATGGGCAATTTTTGTTCTGGAGTTTCCATTGGGTTGGCCTAAAGCTTTTCTTGACCAATTTTGCTTTTCACTCCCCTTATTTTTAGAAATTAGATTCGTATCAGACTTTCTCTGCTGAATGCTGCCCTTGATTTTTATCTCCCCTTTATCTTTTGCAGATTTCACCTCCCAATAAATCTCTTCTACTCCTATCTCCCATCCCAGGGTCTGCTTCCCAGAGGGTCTAAACTGATACACCTACACAGTGCCCCATCAGATTTATTTTCCCCCTTAAAGCATGCTTGGGAGATTTTATTAGCTCCCATGTACAGCGTCTCCCCTCCACAATTGCAGCCTTGTTGAAATGCCATCATCAAAGGAAACCATTTATCATGACAACAAAGCCTTTTCCAAATCATGTTTTGGATCATCATGTTGTTCGTGCAAAAATGCATCTTGTGGGGGTGCCATTATACGTCAGCACCCCACACGAGAGAATAGGGCATTCTAAGTCGGCACCCCACACATGAACTCTTTGGCAAGTCTTTTCAAGCGTGGATCACAGCCCGAAGGGAACCTGAGAGCTCCTCTGGGAGTGGGGAGGGGCCCGGAGCGTGTAGGGAGGTGATAATGAGCGCAATCGTGTTTGAATGGCATTTAGGAGGGCTCTCAGATGGGGCCGTTGAGTAGCCTAGTGCTTTTCTTCTACTTGGCATTTTGCATTTTTGGCACAAGATATGTTAAAGCTTGGAATGAGGTTATCACAAGCTATTTGTTTTGCCAAAGTACCAACTACTGCTTCAAGTTTTATGTTCCCTCGACTCTCGTGTGCTTCTGCCTTGCCAGGGAGACTGCTCTCATGTGACTCCTGCTGGCCCCACCGGTAGCTGAGGGTGAGACTGGTGGGTAAAAGATGTAGCCAAGAAAATCAAACAACCTGAGCCCCGTTGTGTATCCACTTGCTGCTTGCAACTTGGCATTCTTACGGACCCTATGGGGACCCCTCTCCCTAGGAGGCTTATCAGCTAGACAGTAGACACATACTTCTCTTATTATATAATGCTTCAGTATCGGGCACTGAACACATTAATTCCTGCAGCTGTGACTTCGTGTGCTCAGCTACATGAAAAAAAGAAAACAGTAAAAAGCACGAATTCAGGCATGCTTTAATATCATGCAGCAGTAAAATGGCTCGTGCACTGGTTCAAGGAGCAGAATGTAAAATGTGCAGTTTTCTTAGGTTTGCTGCCCTGCTTTGAACATGTTGCTGTCATTGTTTTTCTCCCATTCTTCCCACCATTGTTGGTTTATGCCTATATAAATATATAATCAGGACCTGGGGAGGGAATGAAAATAGATGTTTATATTCAACTCACCATCTTATCAGAATCCACTATTTATTTGTCTTCTCTCTTCAGTTTTGGCTTCCATGCATAAAAAATGGATTTACATAAATTAGATGCTCATATGCTTTGTCCTTCCAAGGATTATAGTAATCTTTGTTGAGTATCCTATAGTTCACAGTTATTTTCTCACTCTTGATCTTATTTGGGGTTTACTCAAATAAGACCTAGTTGTCCTTGGTGATGTCCTTGGTGTAAGCGACCTGCCAAATTTCTCAAAGAATGATGATAGTCACTTATGGGAGATTGGCAGGTGACAGCAACAAGGCAGGAAAGAGAGAACATGGAGATTTGAATTGAATGAAGTTCAAAGGAGGAGGAGACTTTGCCTATGAGTGGATGGCAGGCGTGCAAAGAGAAGAATGAGAAGGCTGCCCCCACCTCCTGGCCTAAAAAAATCTAGATAATCAGGTAAGACAGAGCTAGAAGAAGCAATGGGTACATGTAGGTTGAAGGTGTGAAAGTGTTCGTCATAGGGGATGAGGTTTACGTCAGGTAAAATGGGAAGAATTGCGATGAGAGTTACTGAAAGGCAGAGTTGGGGAACAGTAAGCTCAGAACAATTCAAGGATGTGTATGTGACCTTGAGTCAATTAAAAAATACGCAATTCCTCCACCCCTGACCTGCGTCTGAGACCATTGAGGGTAATACCAAGACAGCCCGGGCCTCGCTTCTGTCTCTCCCCTCTTCCGATGGAAGCGAGCCTGTGGGGAGAGTGTGTCCTCACCTGTAGCATGCCCTGGCTTGCCACCTGGCCCACAGGGTTCTTTCTTGTCCATCATTGTCAAGAATGGGTGAAGGATTTGGTCTGAAGCCAAAGCAAATAGCAGCTGAGAGACACACAACAGTTGGCGTCTGGCTCAGATGCCTCTGGCGCCTTCCTAGACAAACCCTTTTCCCCCAAAGAAGCCTGCCTGACTCGATGAAAACTGCAACTAACATTTGCACAGTGCTTTGGGGTTTAACTGGCATTTCCACATACAGTATCGCATCTTATTCTCCTAACTCTGCTGGTAGTTAAGTTTTATGATTCCCATTTTACAGATAAAGACACTTCCGGCTCCATTTCTGATAATCAAGTGATACTAAGTCATTAAGTCTCTGTGAGCATCAGCTATCTTAGTAATAAAATGGGAATGAGACTTATGACGAAGTTGTGTTGAGAATTAAACAGGATTATGTGTGTATAACGTGTGTGCACACAGTTGGCTTCCCATGAATATTCATTCTATATTTCTGCTTAAATGATTTACCCCAGTTTACTCAGCCAAAGAAAGCCAGATTTCGAGTTCCCATCTGCACTTGCCACCGAGGAGCAGGCCATTTCCAAAGGGAGAGAGAGATCATTTATAACTATGTAGCTTCGGTCCCAGCAATTTCTTCCCGCTCTAGGTGCATGGTTCCTTGCAATGTGAAATAGTCATCCTTCTCATAAAAGGAGGAGTCTCTTTTCCCTCCCCCCTTGAATCTGGGCTGGCATTGGGACTTGCTTTGATTGGTAGAAAGTGGTAGACGTGACATTAGGCCTTGAGTGTCTACTCTCACTTTCTTGATGCCCTATGACTCCCACGTAAGGAAAGCCAGGCTAGTCTCTGAGGATGAGAGTTTACATGGAGAGAGAGTTCCAGTCATCCCAGTAGTTGAAGCCATCCTCCCTGAGGCACCAGACATGGGACTGAGGCTGGGTGGACCAGCCACCACCCCACCCCCGAGTTGGCATTTCCCCCACCCCTCACCTGCCAACTAATAGCAGCATAACTGACCCCCCCCCCCCAGGTGAGACCAGCAGAAGAACTGCCCAGTTGAGCCTGACCCAAATTTAAAAATCATTATTAAATACTTAATAGGCCACTAAATTTTGGTGGTGGTTGTTATGCAGAAATAGGTAACTAATACATGACCAAGATAAGATACTAGGACAACATCAGTACGATTGGGTAGATACTGAAATCAGGTACAAAAGACATTCATAATATCATCTTTCTCCTGTAAAGTATGTGTGATTCTGCACCATCTAGTGACCCTTTGAACTAAATATAGAACTTGAAACTTATGAGTTTTCAAAGACCTACTCCTCTGATGCATATAATTCTTTGGATAAATAGGCATGGTCTTCTATCCAGGGCCTTCAAACTCAGAGTCTCATCGACCCCCACTTCATGGTTATGACCAATAAAGGACTAGATCACACATATGTCTAACATTCCCAACATCATGCTAGGGGTCTTGGGAATATTCCCAATATCATGCTAGGAGTCTGCAATCAAGCATGGGCCCAAATCTTTCAATCCTTGACTCCCACCAGTCCCTTTAGTGTGTGGTGGGAGCATGCTCACCTCATCATCACCTAATCACCATCTCAGAGACCTCTAAATTGTTCTGGAGCCAATAATGCTTAGAAAAAGGGATACAGAAGCAGGGAGGATGTAAACAAGATATTTCAGGGTAGGCTGAGCTGATGACTCCAGTCCTGATTCTGTCTGGGTCAACGTGCATATTTCAGAGGAATGTTGGTCTGAAAGGGCTGAGAAGATCCTGAAGAACCTCACCACCAAAGTGAACATCCAAAGTAGACTGTCCTTCTCTGAGCAGGAAAAGCGAGGGATAATTTATAACTGTGTAGCTTCGGTCCTATCCTTGGTTTGCCTGTGGACAAGGGACAAGCCCAAAGTGACTTCATGCAGTGGAGAATGGAACAAGGGCCTATGATCAGAGGGAAAATGCTAGTAAAACATCCATTTGCTCATCTGCTTGATTTTGAGTAAAGTGAGATGAGTGATGTGGGTGACAGGTCACCTGTGAAGCGTGTGTTGCAATCGGAGGTGCAGGTTGCTGTGAAGATTCTAAGGTTCCTCCCTCGCCTTCTTAGGATCAGTCCTGGTGACACTATCTTGAATGCACGAGGATCTGTTTTAATTGTCTCTCTTGCTCTCCCTCTTCTTCTCATTGCCAGCAGCAGAGATCAGACAAAGGAGTCAGTGACAGCAGAAATGGCTGCGTGGTTTCTGAGCTCTGCTTCCTTTGCACAGGCCCATTGCCCATGATTGGGGGCAGGGAAGAGGGAGGGGCACAGGCTGGGGACCACCGTTGCTCACTGCTGGGTTCTCAGAGCTGTGGTGTGCAGCCCACTCTCCGGCCCACAGGCTGTCAGCAGCATTAATGAAGCTTCCGAGGAGACTCTGAACAGCCTGCTGGGGAAGGCACCAGGAATCAGGAATTCTGGCTCCAACACTGACTTGCTGCATGGATTTAGGCAGGTTAATTAAATTAGCATTTTGAGGCACGTCACAGTCTCCGATATGTTTTTCAAAAGTGCTTTTGAACTAATCCTCCCAAACGTGCTGTCACAGGTGATATATGATGTGATTATTCCTATTTAAGAGATGAAGAAGCTGAGGCTCAGGGAGCCAAGCGATTTGTCCAAAGGCACGTAGCCAAAGAGAACCGAACCTGCTGCTCCAACTCCTTCGCTTTCCCACCCCCCTTCGCCACCACTTGTACTCTCAGCTCTCTGAGCCTGAGTGCCATCATCACTGACATAATGGCAATTTAACTGGGCACTTTCTCTGTGTGCGGTAAACATGTTACTGTGTTATCTCATTTAATCGTGTAATCCTTAAAATAACCTGTGGGCAGAAACTCTTTTTATCTCTGTTTCACAGATGAGGGGCTGGGGGCTTAGAAGGATCAGAAACCGGCCCAGCCAAAGCCCCCACTCTTAGCCACTTTGCTGTGCAAGTTCCCACCGGTAATTGGAATGAATCTCCAACCCACCTACCTCACCAAGTACTAGGTAAGGTAGCTTTTAAAGATAAAATTAGATGGTAGATGTGAAAACACTTTTTGATAGTTAAACATATGTGGCAGATATACAACGGACAATAAAAATCGCTACTCCTGCAGGTCTTATACTATAATAATGCCCAAACTAACTTCCAACCAATGGACACAACCACACATCTTCACTGATAAAGTAGCAGAGACAGACAAATAAAGGAGTAGCAAACGGAGTGCTGGAGTCCAGATGCACCAGTCCTGGAGGACTTCCTGAAAGAGGTGAGTTTTGCTTAACTTCCTGGCAATAATGCAGGCAGAGAATATAAAAGAAGAGAGGCATCCCAAGGAGAAACACTGGCCTATCGAGGGGGAGGTAGGCAGGGATGGAGGTTCTGGGAGGAGTGAGTGTAAGTGGGCAATGCTCTTGAGGCCATAACAATTGAGTGTGTGTGTGTGTATACATGTGTGTGTACACATGTGTGCATGTAAGTGTGCATTGTGTGTATGAGTGACAGGCAGGGCCACTCGCCCCCACCCTCTGCAGGGTCACCCACGATAACTTCCACATTATCTTAAACACAGGCCCAAACTCATCTTCTGCTGAGCACTTTGCTGCCACAGTCTTCTATCTCCCACAGAATCAAAATACACTCTCTGATCTTGGCAGAGACTCTTGCTCTCACTTGTGGGCCTTTTCCATGGACTTTTATGTCTCTGTTTATTTTGCGTGTTTCATGAGTGGCTCATGCCTTTAAAGGAAATGCACCAGCCGCAACCCAGTCTGTCATTATGGCCCTTTGCTGACCGCCGGCTGCCCTCACCCTGCTCCAGGGATGGGTGAGCCTGGGCTTTTAATTTGCTGTGACAGGAGATAATTGTTGCTTGAGTTTCCACCTCTGAAAATAAATCAGGGTGGTGCTTCCCAGCTGGGGTTCCACAGAGGCAAATTCACCCCTTGGGCTGGTGCCAGGGGAGGCTTAGCCAGGCTGCAGCGGCCGGTCTCCATGTCTCTCACCTCCTTTCTGTTTCTGGATTTCAAAACATACAATTAGTGTTTTCTTTAAGAGCTCAAGATGGAAAAGTTAAGAAAGTTCAGGGAGACTTTCTGATAATGTATGCAAGAATTCTAGAGGTGGGGTTCTGTGACATTTTAGACTCAGGAGATCCTAAGCTTACCACTCTGGCCTACTCGCCACTTACAGCTGCATTCAAATTCAAGCACATCATAGTGTGCCCAGCAGGGCTATCCTCGTGTCTTTTCTTCTTTTAAAATATGACATCATGCACAGAAATATCTGGGCAAGGTCTCACCAATCAAAGCACTCTGAATGGCAAGTCAGGTCATGGGTTTTGGGACCCTTCTCATCTACAAATTGAGATAGCTGGAGACAACCTTTGAAGGTTCCTTCTAGCACAAAAGCCCATTTATCTTGGACTGCATTCACGGACTCATCTCCCCACAGGGTATTATGAAGCCTGAGTGTGTCCTACAAGCTCAAATTGTATAAAGATGTCTGGGAGTTGTACATTTCAGCTCTGGCTTAGGCCTAAGATAATACATATAGAGACCCCCCCCCCCCCACCACCACCAAAGGCAGGGAAGCTAAGAATGTTAGAGGAGAATGAATCCACAAGGACACTGCCCCATAGGCTCTGGGGCCCTCTAGAAGGTCCCTCCTGAGCTCTAGGTCTCCCTGCTCAAGTCCTGTCTCTCTACTCATTAGCTGCCTGACCTTGGGAAGGTTACTTAACCCCTTAGTTTTCCCGCCTATAACATGGGGAAGACAACAGACATGCTTCAGTGAGTTGTCATGAGGTTTAAGATAGATAGTATGTCATTTATGTAGCTCACTAAGAATTCTCACCCTCCTCCTTTTGGGCACCTGTTAAGATTGCTTTTCTCTAGTCCCTTGATGTTGAACTTAGCCATGTGACTTGCTTGGCCCATGAAATGAGAGCAGAAGTATTCTCAGGAGCATTTAAATGACAGTGTAAGACACTCTATTGCTCCCTTCCTCTTGCAGTGGCTACTGGCAATGCCATAATGGCATACTTCAGTTTAGCATATAAAGAAATGTGGAGTGGAGCCCCCCAGCCAACCGGCACTGGACTTTTAATGAGCCAGAGAAGTAAATTATTATTAGCTACAAAGATTTGGGGGTTGTTTGTTACCACAGCACAAAGTAGCCTACCCTGACTATAACAATATATATGAAGCAGCTAGCATAGACTCTAGAACATAGTTATCTCATAGTAAATGACAGTTCCTATCCTGACTCTTAGGACAAAGGCCAGGACCATTGTCTTTTGAAGCAACCACACAGAATCTAGCGCAGTTCTGAGCAAATGCTTGTACACTCTTTTATAGTGACAGAAGATGAATTCAAAGTCATTGGAGGCTATCAGAACCAAGGGAAATATTGTGCCCAAGAAAAACTAAACTCTTTCCGATATTTGGAGAGGGAGTATCACTATTTGCCCAAGGTGTAAAACCAAGTCATTATGTGCTTCAGTTTTCACAATCAGAACAACTTGTTCCTGTCCCCATGTCAGTTAAGTTATTTCTCAGGCATAAGCCTAGTGCATCCTCTGCTTAGAGTAACAGGTAACAGATGCTGGGTACTGATTCCAATATTTGGCATTGGTTACTTAGCACAGACACCAAAATCTCTGTTGATATCAATACATGTCATAGGAATATTTTTCCATTAAACTCAGTAAGTTAGAAAGCTATAGGAATCTCAGTTACATTAGAGTAAAGAGATCCATAATTAAAAAACCTGATCATTACAGGTAGAGAAGAGGCAAGGCAGGCAATAGTTAAGAGCATGACTTTGGGGCTCACAAGAGATAGATTTTCATCCCAATTTCTTCACTTAACGATAAGATGGTACTTTTTTAAGAACTTAGAACTGTTCCTGACACCCAGACGACTGTCAGTAAATATGTCTCGTCATATACAATGGTTGGTTGATAAATTTTCACATTTCTATTATTATTATTTTAAAGACGATTTTTTAAAAAATAATTGATTTTTAGAGAGAGAGGAAGAGAGAAGGAAAGAGAAACTCAATGTGAGAGCATTGATCTGCTGCCTCCTGCACTCCCCCTACTGCAGATTAAGCCCACAACCCATGTGCCCTGACCAGGAATCCAACCGGCAACCTTTCAGTGCACTGAACAACGCCCAACCAACCAAGCAACACTGACCATGGCCACATTTCTTATTGCTTTAGTCATCTATTCATTCAAAAAATATTTGCTTCAGATTTTCTCAGTGCCCTCACCACATTTAACCTTCCCAACAACTTTATGAGATTGATAATATTGTTCTCATTTTATGTGATTGAATTGAGGCTCAGAGACAATAAGAATCTCAAGACTACCTAGCTAGTTAAGTGAGTTGGGCTTTAAACCCGGATCTAAAGTAGGAAGCTCCACAAAGTTGTAGTCTGTAGAAAAGTGAATCGGTTCCAAAATCTACACAGCTCCTAGCACAGAAGAGATTCTTTAATTCCGCTCAGCCCACTCTTGAAGCCCAGTGAGTCTGAACTTGATAGGGATGTTTAATATAGAAAGGTATGCTGACCAGGAGTGTGAGTCATCTTCCGAGCACAAACACCATCTGTGCAGGGAATGTGCAGTGAAGTAGGGGAAAGACAAGTCATTAAAGAGTGTCCAACTCCCTGGAGGCCGTGCAGACCCAACGTGGCAGCCAAAGACCAGCACCAACTCTCTGGCCCATGAGGTCTCCAGAAGGAGGATGCTGACTTATGCCTCTAAACCAATCCTTCAGCACAAGTCTAAAGCTTTCCCAGGAAGTTAAACACTCTCTCAGGCATCTTACCTTCTCCTACCTTCATTCCATGATAAAGTGATTCTATCTCAGAAGAAATAACAACACCATGGTTTTAAGGGGATTTTCTTTTTTAGAGTCTAATTAACAGGGAACATAAAGAGCACAGAAAGATCACCAGTATGTCCTGGTCTAAAGGGGGTTGCGGGGAGGGGATGAAGGGCTAGGGTGCTTTAGTCCATTTCCTTGATAAATGTAGTTTCTAAGGTTTGCTAGCTGCTGCCAAGCTGAGAGTTGGGGGCACTGTACTTTGTTACCTTTCATTCATTAATTCAACTAGCACTGCTTGAGCACGCCCTAAGCAAAGTGTGGTTGGGTTCTGTGAGGGAGGCAAGGATGAATTCCCTGCCCTAGGGGAGCTGGCAGTCTGGTAGGTGAGAGACGTACCCCAAAGGAAGGTTCCAGAAAGGGAGGATCTATAACAGTGCTAGCTGTCCAGGAGAGAGGTAGATTCTGGGCTGGAAGATGACCACAGCATTTGAGCCAGGTCTTACTGAAGTACTTGTAAGCCAATGGTCTCATGGCCTCCCCGGTTTTGTAAATGAAGCATGTTAACATGAACACCCATCCTTCAGTGCCTCTTGGTCCTTTGCCTGCATGACTGCAGGACCAGGCATTGCAGTCAGAGACCCCCTGGGGATCCCTGGGAGCCCCGAGTGTGCTCAGGAACCATCCTCTGGCCAAGAGCCTGTGAGTGCAGAAGCTGGAGTCCCAGGGCAGAGCCTGCTTCCCAGCCCCGGACTGCCGCACCTCCCAGGTCCTGTAAGATGCTGCCTCCCGTGTTCAGCACAAAAATGCAAAGACTGCCCTTCTCCCCCAAATCTGACAGGATCCTTCAGCAGTGGTGCTTCTTCAGCCTCTGACTCCCCCATTCTGGGGCTCAGTCTGTGGTGCCTGTGGGGACAGAAGACCCCAGTCTGGGCCCCTCTCCTCTGCCTGTCTCTGGATTCAACCCCACCTGCCTAAGCCCAGACTCTTTCTTCAACAAACACAAAATGGCCTTCAAACAATGCCTGGGCCCGGGGAAGTGAAGCCCCTTAGAGTGGCTCCACGATTCATCAACCAGATGGGGAAAGGCTGGAGAGCAGCATGCACATGGGATGGGGCTCTAGAACAGCAGGCCTAAACCAGGACCCTGATGGGAAAACTGGGACTATCACTGGACCTGTGGCCACTGGAACCCTTGGTCCCCATCACACAGGGGCATGTGCCCTGCTAGCCTTGCTACAAAGTCTGTGGATTCAATGCTTTCCTGGTGCTGCATTGACATTTACCGGCCAAACGGTGCCAAATAAAATCATGGCCAATGTCAGCTGCCTGCCTAGAAACGTAAGACAGGTGCTCGGGGATTTGAATGAAGGAGTTGGTAGAGAGGTTTGAACTTCCACCAAATGGACTTAGGCTGGCACAGAAATCTTCCCCTTATGCAATTGGGCCTTCTCCGAAAAGACAGCTGTTTAAAGCTCAGCCCGCTACTTACTGACTTTATTGAGCTTGAATCTGCAGGGAAATCACAGTCAGTGTGAATGGACTAATCAAGACCTATGAACTGCTGTCTGCACGAATAGCCACTTTCCCAGAGATCAAAGCCATGTGGCTGTGCAGACTTTCAGCTGCTTTCCTTGCATCCTTTTCTGATCAGAGTGATTTATCACTTGAATGTCATGATCAGCTCAGTGTCTTTTCACTTCAGCTGTCTCGGAGCAGCCTGTTGAGTAGTAGATGATTTAACTGTTTGGGCCCACGCTTAATCTGCCGTATAAACAACCCTGTGGGTTTTTTTGGGGGGAGGGGGGGTTTAAGCCTTTATAGGAGGATCCCAGCCATGACTCTAACCCACCCAGGTGTCCTCTCCACTTCAAATATCCATGGTCCAGGTTGACAGAAGAGAAGCTCTGAACGACACCTGTGTTTTGCTGTTAAAAAGAGCCTGGACACTAACTCAGAAGCTATTTCTTTCCCTGTGAATAAGTGTCTTCCTCGTCTGTCTTCCTTGCCCAGTGGATCTATAGCCAAATGCTTCTAGGGGGATATTATAAGACCCCCAGAATGGTCAGCAATGCCTCCTGCCTCTCTCAGGGGTTCATTCCAATCCAAAGGGATAGCTCCATACTTGTTGTTAAGGACTGGGCAGCTCCAGGAGCCTTGGGCAGCATGTACACACACACCTGGCAGAAGCTATTCTGACAGGTGAGGTGGGTCTGAAGGGAGAGCAAGGGCAGGTGACTTGATGGGAAATAACCTGCTTCTTGCCCCCAGCCCAACTACTCAGTTTGGCCCACAGGGCATCCCCAGGAAATCTTACCCACGTTGGTATGTTCACACAGTGGCATGTTCTACACTCCTCTTCCTGCTGACACATGACACATTTGTGAGGTTTGCTGGTTGCACACTGACCAAGCTGCCCCGGATGGCACATCAGCAAGCTGCGATCCTCAAGAAGATGGTGCTTGGCTCTGACTTGGGAGCTTCCTAGACTCAGCCTCCCCTCTCCCCTGCCATCCCAAACCCCAACACCACCTTTCCTAAGAAACAAAGAGCTTTCCCCAAGCATTCCCATCTTCACTTCTTCCAATGTTCCTACCACCCTGAGTGACAGCATTCACCATTCCTTCATGGCTAGTGGCACTGGGCTGATTGCATAAAGATCACTTCGGAAGTTTATTAGAAAATCAGATTCCTGGACTCCACTCAAGACTTCCTGGGGTTGAGGCAGTACATGGGGACCAGCACCCTGTATTCAGATATATTCCGGGTATTCCTAAGTCCCTGCTAGGACTGAGAATCACCAGCAATTAGAAGGTGCATTAAAACATCCCTTCATTTGGAAAGACCTGTGGAAAAGTAAAGTTGACCCCCGGAGATCATTCCGCTTTCTGGCAGCTTTAGAAGAAGCAGTTCCCTCTTTTCCTAAAACCAGTGTGCTCTCGGGTTCTTTGCACATCCTAAACCAGCAAGAATCTGCCAGTGGCCCCAATGCAATGTGGGCTGCAAACTGCCTTCCTAAGCATTCCACACTCCCACGGACGCAGCTCCCAGCACGTTCCCCAGCTGCTGGAGATGCATGAGGCTGTGGGCTTTCCTTCAAAGCTCACCAGATCCCCACAGCTCCTAGGAAGGGTTTTCCTGGGCTAACAGGCACTTACAGCTCAGGGAGAGGCACGCTTGGTGCATATAGCAGAACAAGCCCCTTGAAAACAGCTAAATTCTCCACAGCCTCCGAAGGGCAAAATGCGTCTTAAAAAAAAATAAAAAAATCAGAGAGCAGCCAGAGCACACGTTGCTAACAACAAGCCCGAATTAAGCAACGAGGACTGTGCTGGTGCCAGTGCTGAGGCAGGAAATCATTCATTTTCCTTTAACTAATCTCCTTGTTTACATTATTTCCTTTGCTCCACAGGACTGGCTCGGAGAAGGCCTGGGTTTTTTTGTTTTGTGTTATTTCAGTCCTTGGTCAGTAGCATTTGGTCCCACTGAGCCTCGGCCCAGGGACCCCATGGCCAAAGCCATTGTCAACAGTCACAACACTCGCTGTGGAATGGAGGATGACGATAGCAAAGGCCAGCAACAGATCGGCTGTCCCAGCTGTCCTGTCCACCAACACTGTCCCTGACCAGGGCTGGCTGGGCCAGGGGGGGCTGCCTGTGTGTCTTGTGGAGGAGGGGGCCATGCCTGTCTCTCTTTCACTTGGATGCTCTGTTCTTGGTGCATTGCTTAATGACTATTGAATGCAAGAAGGACAGGATGAGGACACAGCAGTTGATTTCTAAAGTGGGCAGGACACATCTTCTATCTCAACTTCTTTACACACTTACACATATAGGTGCAGTTGGGAGGGGTGGAGGTCAGGAGGGAGAAAGAGAGAGAAAAAAGGAGAAGGAGAAGGAGGAGGAGGAGGAGAGGGAGGAAGGCCCACCTGCCTGTCACCATGGCTCAGAGATTCCATGCCTATCAACTAACTGCCTGCTTCGTCCATTCCTAACACACAGCATTGAGAGATAAGAGCAGGCCACTGCAAATGGTTCTAGGCTGCGAAGGCTCCTCCCCCGTGGTCTCTACCCCAGAGCGCTCTGGGAAGCATGGGAAGTCCTGCTCTGTCCAGGGGTCTGATTTCTCTTTAACTCCAAGAACCCCCTCGTTTGATCTGTGGTTTGTCCACACGGTGACATTTGGGGGCAGGACCTCTTTACCTCTTCTCAGCATTGACACTCAAGAGTGGGGAGAGAAGGCCCAGGAGCCAGCGATCACAGGAAACCAGGGTGGTGCCCAACGCATTTAACTCCTTCCTTCCCAAAGGACTCTCTTCCTGGCAAAGGCATGCCATGACAACATCAAAGCTAAGTCCATCTGAGTATGCACGGCTCTGCAGCAAGACAGATGCCCTTGATGAAGAAAACAGCCCTTCTGGTGTGTAAACGGAGAGATCCGACTTCATGTGCATTTTTCCGCCTTAAAATAACAGAAGAGGATCTCTGTTCTCTTGGCGCAAGCAAAAATAAAACTTTTTTTGAAAGTCCTATGTAAAGGGTTCATTATCTCACAGGCTGCTAACTATATACTCTGCGCCACACTCAATAAAAGCTTCATATAACTGTCTTTGAAATTAACAGCCACCTCTTGTGCTTTTCAAGTTATTAAGGACGTTGCCATGGTGGAGAGACTGTAAACTTTCTATACCGGTGATTAGTCAGCGGGACCACATCCCACCAAATCCCCCAGAGCGCGCCTAACAAAAAGTTCCTTGTGACCCAAGCACCAATTTTTCTTTCTTGTCTGTTCATTCTAATTCCACTCAATTACTCCTGAGCAAGCTGTTTTATTCCTGTCAACTCATGTTATTTACTGGAGCCTTTCAGGAGGACTGAAGTGGAGGCTGATATTATGTAGGATGTTTTGAGACTCATTAAAACACTTTAAAACAATCACCCATTGTGATATTCACAGCCCTATATGACCTGGACCATGTGGAGCCTGGATCACTTTATTTATTTGCTATTAAAAGTTTCAGGTTAGAATGGCTTTTTTTTGCTACAAAAATTTGGGGCCTAGGAACCCAGGACTGGGTCTGGGCTCCTGGAGGCCTCTGGGCAAGGAGCTAAAGGATTAGCATATGCGTGTTGGGGTGGGGGAGGGAACAGCTCTGGGTCTGACTGATGGGCTGAGGAGAAATGGAGGTCAGCAGGCAGCCCCCAGTAGCCAGAGAGGTTTGCCTTCCAGAAGAGAGGGAGATTTCTCTTGGAGACCCTGTGTGAGGGCAGTTTTCTTCCGAAGATGGAGAGGTCCCCTGCGGTGTCACTTTTAGTCCATCATTGTATTCTCATTATTCAGACAATACCTGGACAATTGGTATGAATGAGGCAGCAGGCTAGCTTTCCTGAGGGTGTAGAAGACATCACTCTGTAGTGCTGGCATTATTAGATGAAGGGTTCATTTTATTAATGGCATGTGGAGTATCGGGGCAAGTGAGCACACACACCAGAGCTCTGGGCCAGAGAGTGACCCAAACAGCCTCATCCTGTCCTCTTGCTTCTGCTCTTCTGTGCTCCAGCTGCCCACCCTGCCCTCTGCTATGGGCATCTACCCTTGAATGAGCAGCTCAGCCTAGCAGCCCTGGGTTTGACTGATAGTTAGCTCCTATGCTCAAAGCCACCTAGAGTCCAACAAGGGTAGTAGTAGAAAATTCTTGGTCTCCAAATCCCCCAATCGGGAATTTCTTACAGAAGAACAATGATTCTAAGATGCTCTGTGATTTCAGTGGTAGCCATGGTCTCAAAGCCATGCTCAGAAGACGTTCAGGTCACCCCAGCCCCCTGCATCCATCACCTCACACACTTGGAGAACATGCTTCTTCCACGAATGTCTCATCTGTTCGCACATACCATCCATCCTCACCCCAAGCCAGGGGGAGATAGGGCTCATCCAGAAGCAGCAGGGCAAGGAGAGAGGCTCCCGATCCAGAGCCTCGGGTGACGGGCAGATCTCTTCTCTTTGTTCAAAGGAAGTTGAGCTGCATAAGAAGGAAGTGTTCCTCGGGCAACCAGATGCTATCTATGCTCCCAGAGAAGCTGGTTCCCAGTCACACAGGCTGAGGAAACACTGCCCCCACATTCCCAGCTCCTAGACCGGCTTCGCGCTACCACGAGTTTAGAAGGTGCTGCACTAGCTGATCTCCAAGATGCCTCCTAACTCTGGAAATTCTAGGATGCAGCAGACAGGGACTGTGGATGCAAATAGTTATAAGGTATTACCTGAGGCCATGGTTTTCCACCCTGGCTGTGTATCACAGAGCATCGTCCAATACACCAAGGTTACGGGTTCAATCTCCGGTCAGGGCACATACAAGAAGCAACCAATGAATACATAAATAAGTGGAACAAAAATTGATTTCTCTCTCAATAAATAAATAAAATTTTAAATTAAAATAAAACCCATAGGCCTATTTCAGAGCCTGGGGATTATCATTCTCCAGGATGGTGGTGAGCCCTGGCATCTGCATTTCTAACAACTCTCCAGGCAGTTTGTTTGTTTTTTAATCTCCAGTCAGATTTGATTCGAAGCAGGCATCACAGGTGATAAATCGGGGCCCAGTTGAGAACCAGATGCTTTCACGAGGCAAGGAAATGAGGGAAGAGCTAAAGCCGGTGTTTAAATTGCCCACTCTGTTCACAGAATTGGGCCGATGGGTGATTATGCCTGGAGTGGTTTTAAAAGGCACTTTTCCAGCAACCAATTATTTAAGGTACAATGAGGCAGAATTTGTTTTGTTTTGTTTTAAACCTCAGAGTGTCACTCAAACCATATCCCAAGGGCAAACATCTCACAGCTTAATTGATAGGTAGCCATAGCCTGGAACCAGATGGAAAGTGATACTGGCTGCCCACTCTGGGAGCATAGGGGACCTATGCTGCTGAGAAGGGCCCTTGGGAGAGGTGGCCTCCCCAATGTCCTCTGGCTGCAGCAGAGCTGACCCAGCCTTCTCCCCAGGGGTCAGAGCTTCAGGACAGAGAAAGCAGGAGGTCGGAAGAGGGCCCGACCAGTTTCACAGGGCAGCGAGGCTAGTTCTCAGAAACCAGGCCATTTCTTTCTTCCTTTTTTTTAAATCCTCACCCAAAGGGATATCTTCCATTGATTTTTAGAGAGAGTGGAAGAGACAGGGAAAGACAGAGAGAAGTATTGATGTGAGAGAAACACATCGATTGGTTGCCTCCTACACATGCCTGAACCAGGGCCTGGGCCAGGGCCTGCAATCGAGGTACGTGCCATTGACCAGAATTAAACCCAGGACCCTTTGGTCTGCAGGCTGATGCTCTATCCACTGACCCCAACGGGCCAGGGCAACCAGGCCATTTCTGAGTTGAGGAAAGACCTCGGCCCCTGCACCACTGGTGCTCACGTACACACATATGGGAGAGCAGCTCAAGTGCCTGACTGCTGGGCCAGTGCTGCTGCCGACTGGGGGAGTCTGGCTCTGCGCAGAAGGACAAGCCAGTGATGAATCTTTCATCGACTGAAGTTCAAGGTAAAGTGCAAGCCCAGAAAACAAGTCTTATTCCTGCTACTCCCTCTCATCTATCCTACAATCCAGACAAGCTGAATAATTCACTGTTATTTAGACAGAAAATGTTCTCCTCCTTTGAGCATTCGCTCCTGTTTTTCCCTTCCCACCCTTGTCTGTTGGACTCCTACACATACTTCAAGGCCTATGTCAAATTCCTCCTCCACTGATGTCTCCATTTGATGCAGTGATATCATTCCCCTCTGGAACTGCCAGAGCATATTGTTTATATCCATCTGGCACTTTCCATATGAAGTTGTGGGTCTTATCTCCTTCTATCACCAGCCCCTGGAGACTGGAGACTGCGCCTTATGTCTCCCTCGAGCCCCAGAAGGTTTCAACATTGTGCTTTGTGAATATATTGGACAGTACTAATAATGCATTATGGCCCCTGCTACCTTGCCATGGGCAACCCTTGCACTTGCACTCCCCCCATCTCTGTAGCATTGTACCATCATCAAGCACAACGTTGACAGATGGTCGGGCCTCCTGAGCAGAGAGCCAGGGTCTTAACTGAAGGGTCTGAACTGCTTTGAGTTCCAGCCCCTACATCAGGTTGACAGACAACCCAGTCCCCATTGTATTTTGGATTCTCCTCAAAAAAAAAAATAACGGAGAAAGGAAATTTCTTCCCCTGGAAATAAAGCTTGAGGTGGAGCAGATGAGGAAATTACCTTATTAGTAGGAGGGATCATTTGTCATAAGGTTTCACATTATTTCCCATCTTTCTTATCTAGAATTTTCCTGTGTACAAATCTTACCTCCGTAAGAGTGATTAAGCTGTCTGAGAACAGACTCGGTAGCATACAATGAAGGAACGCCCTGGGGTTTGGCGTCAGACAGACCTGGTTTGGAAGCCTGGTTTCATCATTTCACCGCCAGGCACAGGAGAGCAAATTGCTATGCTTCTTTGAGTTTGTTTCCTCAGTTATAAATTCGAGCAATAATGCTTTCCACCGTTACACTAACCGTGCAAACTCCTGGCATGTTACCTGCCACAAAGTAGGGCGATTACCCCATCTCTTTTTTCCTATTCCTTTGCTCTTCCTGTAATATACACAGATGCTCCAAGATTTCTGCAGCCATGTTTACTGGACCAAGAAATTGAAGGTACGTGGTTTGGTATGCTTATAGGGTTGATTGAACAAAATATGAGAAATTAGGCCTCTCAGAAAAATCCATCTGGCCACTCCAGCAAGACTACTTGTTCATACGAGTGCAAACAAAATTTTCCAACGCAACTTTTGCCACAGATCAAACTCTTGACATGAATACCAAATGGCCACTTCATTCTGGGCCATGGAGACAGAGAATGGACAAGGGGACAGGAAGGCCAGCCATCCTGCTGCTCTGGGAGGCACCCGAGACCTGCTCATCTGAGTGGCTCCGAGGAGATTTACGTGCTGTGGATCCACCTGCTGACCCCCCAGGTCATGGTGTCCATTTTCCATGCATACCTTCGTTCCTATCCTGTCCTGTCTCAGATGCTTGCCTCAGAAGCACTTAAGGGGATTAGGTATCCAGCATCATATAGGCTCTGCGATTTGGTCTATAACCTGAGACTCAAACAAAGAAAAACAAATGAGCTTCCATGGGCCTTGGGTATTTCCAGTAGCTGGAAATTCCCACTTCTGAGAACCTAGTGAAGTAGTGTCAATACAGCATCTTATAGATCTCATGACAGGAGCTGAATTACCCCAAAAGGACCCGAGGGGCGCACAGAACGCGAACCTGTTGATGACTAACTCTCTTTTAAACTGACGGGCGGTTTTTGTCCTGGTGGATGTGTGGTTATTTTGTTGTTGATGACAAGGTGAGTTCCCTCCCCCACCTCCAGTTTCAGAAAGAGAAGAGGCACATCTTCAATTCTCTGCCCAAGAAACAGTCAGCATGACTCCACTTCCAAAATTCCAGTCTAAAAAGCTGACATTAGCCTGGACAGTGTGGCTCAGTGGTTGAGCATCGACCTATGAACCAGGAGGTAAGAGTTCGATTTCTGGTCAGGGCACATTCCCGGGTTGTGGGCTTGATCCCCAGTGTGGGGTACGTAGGAGGCAGCCAACCAATGATTCTATTCTCATCATTGATGTTTCTCTCCCCCCCCCCCCCCCGCTCCCTTCTTCTCTGAAATCAATGAAAAAATATATAAAAAAAGCTCATATCAAGGTTCTGAAACCCTTCCTGTGGGAGCACCATAAAGAAGCAGACTTTGCTTTCACCAGGGCCTGTGGAAGTGGGCTTTTAGTGCTCCATCCCTTAGACGCATAATGCTCTGAATATGGCTTTCATGGTTGTTAGCCAAAGTGGATTTAAGACACAGCCTTGAAACCAGCAGCTGTCTTCGCCACAGACACTGACCTTGCCCTGCATATAGACAGGCATCGTGTGTAATTACCCTGAGCACTGGCCACACTGCGGAGTAAACTCGGGGTCTTCCCACTGGGGACATTGCTGTGACACAGTGGGCTGGATTCAACCCGAAAGAGAATAGTTGTGGTGTACACCCCAACCCAACTGCTCGTTCCCTCTCCTTGACCTACCCTTTGTGGGAAGCCAGGAATGCCAAATATTTCTTGCTGCTCTGCCCAGGCCTTTACTTTATTTACACTCCCCCCTTCACCCGGCCTCAGCCCTGTCTCTTTTCCTGTGGCTGCTCAGGCGTTCTCTCTCTCTCTCCCTCCTTCCTTGTTAGCTGATTGTGTTTTCATTTGAGATGGCACATCAAAGGTACCTCAAATAAAGACAAAAGCATAAAATGCTGTCTACTGGACAACAAGCCATGCTCTGGCAGGGATAATGCACAATCCCCACGGAAGAGGCTTCCTTGTTGTTAACAAACTGTATTGAAGTTTCTAGGCTGTAGATAAAATAACTTTTTTTCACAAAGGGAAATAAGATAGAGTCAGTCAAAAGCAAACCAAATGAACAGGAGGTGGAAGACTGATGGGGAACATTTTTAAAGAACCCACTGGCCGTCTGCTTCCTGAAGGGCAAAATTCAGCCCTTAGATTAGGTCTTTTTTGTTTTGTTTTGTCTTGTTTACTTTTTAATTCTAGCATCTCTTCTAACCACACTGAGAAGACAAAGTGGGAATGTGACTTCTTCTGTAGTTATTGCTACACATCTCAAAGGACATTTTCTTCAACAAATCTGTTTTGCCTCAAAATACAAGCTCAAAATCACTTCCAGTCAGTATAACCCTGGAGGTGGGGCTTCAGGGAAACTAAATGTTTCCACTGCAAACCTACTAAAGAGAAAGCGCAGACACAGGGCACAGGTCTCCCCTGGCTAGCATGGCCACGTGTCCGTTTGCGTAGGCAGTCTCCATTCGTTTGGGTTGACCTGGTGTGATTATTAACAGTCCCTTCTTTCAAAGGCATCTAGTTTGGATGATAAATTCCACAGGCATCCTGCCACCCACCAAATGTACCATTTTCGATGTCCATTTCAAACATTGTGTGCAAATCACTGGGTCTGCAGACAGCCCGGCAGCTGGCCTGGCTCCGTGGAGGGGAGGGATGACATCTGAATACCCAGGTGGCACCGTGGTCTCGGAGGTCACAGTGCTGCTCACCCCTCAGGGCAGGTCCCGAGCTTTGCATTCAGCTGCTGGCTACATACCGCAAATGAGATTTTTAAAAACCTTGAGCTTGAACATAAAACACTTGGCTTTAGACTATAAAGCAAAGCAGACCTCTGGGTCTTTTCTTCTTTGTCTCAAGTCCTCATTGTCAAGATTCCTCCACTCCACCAACGTCTGTAGAACGCTAAGGGATCTGCTTGCCGAGGCGGGCCCCCTCGGTCCAGTTCCCTTCGTGGTCAGGATGGGTGGAACATTCCTAGGTAGAAATAAAAACAACAACGCCCAACACATCCTTATCAGCAACTGTCAAACATCCATCAGGGAGTCTGGCCTGGACATTGCTCGCTTGCCTAATCGAGCTATTGAAACCATTTGAATTCTCTGTGAGAATCTAAGTGTTGGGAGAAATTTTGGAGACTGGGGGAGAGGAGCAGAGAAAAGATTGATGGAGGGTTGTAGTCTAGATTCTGGGCTCAAAACATAAATATGTGTCTAATGAACATGTGAATTAGAGGAGGGAGATTTTGGCCACTCTTAGTTATTTTGTTAATACCGTAGAGAGGGTTGTTTATCTTCAACAGAATTCATAGTAGCATATGTAGTCATTTTTGGATATTTTTCATATTTTACATATAAATTAATATGCAAAAAATGTTCAATTTAAAGAATGTTTAACTGGGGTTAATTTTAAATGTATTAAGAAGTTGCAAAATACCTTGTTTACTGCCAGGCTAACCACGACATTAATGGACATAGGTCAGATGCAGGGTCTATTACCAAGACTTGCCTGCCAGGTCCCATTCGATTCAATTTGGAGTGACATTGCACAGAAGAAGAAATGTTTTGGTGAAACTCTAGAGCTAAAAGAAAAAATGAGAATTGTCAAATCAACCCACATCCGTTTTGCATGTACCATATCTAAAGAGGTTAAGATATAGGAGTATTGAGAAAAGAAAACATGTTGGTTTTAATGTGGGAATATCTTTCTTCCCTCTTTCATGCCTGGGCTGATGGTCTGATGGGCCGATGGTTCACTAGTAGAATGTTTAGGATTAGGAAATTATCAATGGAATTTATAGATTATCTCTGAATTTTGGAATCTACTTTGGAGAGACCTTCCAACAGAGGGCATCCACTAATCCAAATAAGGAATGAACATAATGAAAAAAGCTGAAATAAAACCCAAGTAGTAAATACCCACACATTGGTAAGCTAAAGAGACTGAAACACAATTTTCGGCTCTTTACAATAAGAGTATATTTGTTTGATAAAGCTTTCTGAACAACAACTTTTATATCTTCTTTGCTAGATGCTCTGTCACTTACCATCTCCTGTGTTCAAACAATGGCTCCATGTAGTTGCTGTGGAATTCAAGACACACAGCTCTGTTTACAGTGAGCTGGTGCTGACGAACTACCTTGAGTCAAAACCTTCCCTTCCTTTCACTAATTAGCATTCTTGACATTTGACTTGACAGTAATATTTTGGAAGTCTAACACGCAACTTTGGTAAACAAGAATAATATTCTTGGTGTGAATTTCTGCTCTTTATTAAGTACTATTTCCAAACTAAGAAATATGTAGTTTATTTTGTTAGTTAGAAATTTCTAAGTTTTTTGTTGTTTGTTTTCTATTTACTTAGGAATCCACCAGGGAATTTCCCAACTATGAACCTGGTATGGAATTATTCTGCTCTTTTAAAAAATGCTCTATGAAACAATTGGAATGTATTGGAGTTGTTTATTTATACATTTGAAGAGTGTTTGGGCATGTGGTGTGTGGTGTGGATAGTATTTAGTGATGACACAAAAATGGATGTAAAGAATAGGATAACTGATTTTTTTAAAATTGCCCAGCTGGTGTGGCTCAGTGGTTGAGCGTCAACCCACGAACCAAGAAGTCGGTGGTTCATTTCCTGGTCAGGCACATGCCTGGGTTGCACGTCTGATACCCAGCAAGGAGCCTGCAGGAGGCAGTCAATTGATGATATTTCTCTCTCATCAATGTTTCTATCTCTCTATCCCTCTCCCTTCCTCTCTAAAAATCAATAAAAGCATACTTTAAAAATAAATAAAAATTTTAAAATAGAGTGTTCCTCTTCTAAGAAAACTGCTATTTCAATCTAGAACAAATGGTCTTTTCCTTGATGTATCACAAATACCAGCTTTATATCTCTTTCCAATACATATTTTTGTCACATTTTGCTAACTTAGAGATGTAACCCAGTGTCCTAATTCCTTAGTTATTCTTCTGATTAAATTAAATGAAATCTAAAACATTAAGCTGGAACTAGATTGGCAATTACTTTAAAAGTGTAAGAAATATATAAACTTCTGCTTGTACAGAATGTAGAATTAATATGGTCCCTGACAGACCAAACATAATCACAGTATTAATACACCTGTGATAATATGTGGCAGACATTAAATATTTACATCAAAAAGTTTCTTTCTCAGAATATCCCAGGATGCTAAAACTATGTTTTAGAATCAGCATACAGTCAATAGCAATGATCACTTACTATATGCATTAGTTCTTGGTCATTTTTAAAACTGTTCCCCCATTTACTTCACAAAGAATAATGTTTTACATTTTACAAATAAGATAGATCAAAATTCAACTTTTTATTGACATAATTTAATACAATTTTATGCTCTTTCTAACTTTGTTTTGAAATAATTTTAGACTTAAAAATTGCAAAAGTAGTACCCAAAGTTACCCCTCACTCAACTTCTCCTTACGTAACCACAGTACACTGATCAAACCACTGTGTTAATATTGATACAATATTAATAACTAATTGATAGGCCCATTCAAATTTCAGCAGCTTTCTCACTATTGTCCATTTCCTGGTCCAGGAGCCAATCCAGGATCCCCTATTGCTCTTCCATCTTTTCACCATGTCCCATCATTTTTCAAACACTTTCTAACTACCCATCATGCTCTTTTTTGAATGATTTATGACTGATTTTCATAAAGTTAATATTTAGCCATCACAACAAATTCAAGCAATACAGAAAACTACTTAGTACAATGTAAAAACTACACAAATTTCGCCATGGAAGAACAACTATTAATATTGGTAAACATTGTTCCTGGCATCTCATGTATATATACAACTAAAAGGATAGATAACTTGATTCGTAGAATTTTGATAAAATGAAATTATTTTTAAGAAAAGTATTACTAAGAAGTATTAAAGCTTTTTTTAATTAAAAAAAATAAATGTACTCCACTTCAATTTAACAGAAGGAAAAAAAAACTAAAATATAATTAGCTGTGCTGGATTTCAGGTAAACATTTCTTTACAAAAGAAATGTCCTAAATGATCTCTCTAAAAGGCAAGAAAAAGGTTATGGAAAACATTTAGATATTTATCAGTTAGCTGTCATTGCCCAACAAACCACTCCAAAACTTTGTGGCTGAAAACAAACACCATTTGTCTTTGGTCTGCAGGTCTATGGGGGCAGTTCTGCTGATCTGGCTGGATTGGTCTTGGGTGAACTGCCTCAGTGTCTATGGTCAGGACATGGGTCGGCTGGAGCCTGGCTGGCCTAGAATCACCTCACTCATATGTATGACAGTTGGTTATCCTTGGCAGGCAATGGGGTGAACTGGCCGTGTGATCTCTTATCCTCCAACAGGATGGCTCAGCCTTGTTCACACACTAGTAGCTAAGTTGTAAGAGAGACTCCGTGAGGTTTACTCGGAGCTGCTATAACATGCTGCTGGCCAAAGCAAGCCACAAGACCAGCCCAAAGTCAGGGCTGGCTATCCATAGTACTCTTATGTACTGATGTCAATCATTCAGATATTAAGTTTTCACTGTAACATTATTTGTTCGATCTGCAGATTTGAGCACTTATTTTGGGATTTTTTTTCCTGTTACATTTTTTGAACCTATTTTCTGTTTCATTTGTTCATTTCTTTTATGCAAACACCAAGTGTGTATTTGTTGGCTATTGTTTAACTGTTACTCATGTCTATCTTCTTCCTCACATTCTTTTTTTTCACTACTATTACATACTAGAGGTCCGGTGCACAAATTCACACACCAGTGGGGTCCCTTGGCCTAGCCTGTGGGATCGGGCTGAAACCAGATCTCCAACATCCCCCGAGGGGTCCCAGATTGTGAGAGGGTGCAAGCCAGGCGGAGAGACCCCACCGGTGCACGGTTGGGGCTAGGGAGGGACACAGGAGGTTGGCCAGCCAGGGAGGGACCATGGGAGGGCTCTAGGGCATGTCTGGCCCATCTGGCTCAGTCCCGATCAGCCAGACCCCAGCAGCAAGCTAACCTACCAATTGGAGTGTCTGCCCCCTGGTGGTCAGTGCACGTCATAGCAAGCAGTTGAGCGGCCTTAGCATATCATTAGCATATTACACTTTGATTGGTTGAATGGACAACCGGACACTTAGCATATTAGACTTTTATTATATAGGATGCCTAGACTGTCTCCCCAGATGTTTGCAAACCTGAATCATTCATGCTATCCACCTTTCAGATAAGATGTCACGTGGTCAGAGAGACCTTTACTGGTCACCCAGGCCAAATAAGGCCCTACCTTTTCATCTGCCATTATATAGTCCTATTTTACTTTTTCAAAATAAGACTACATCAACTTATTCCATGTATATTATTTTCTTAACACCCATCTTAGATTGTAAGCTTCATGAGGGCAGAGATGCTGCCAACCTTAAAGACTGCTAACCCCTGCATCTAGCGGTACTCCTGGCATGCATGGGTATTCAGAAATTATGTGTTGAATGAATGAGTGAAAGTCCTGTTTAGTTTAAGTTAGGCTTGTTCTATTTTTGCTTGCTTCGAGTATAGCTTTCTTCTCTGTAATATTTTTCATTTACATTTACCTCCTATAATTTCATCGAGAGTCTAGAGCAAGCATGTCAAACTCAAAGGCTAATACAGGCCAAATAAACAAGGTTGAAGTTTATGTGGGCTGCAAAAAAACATAGCTTCAATTTCCATAGAAATGTATGTTTATTTTGAAAAGTATAGTATAAAATAGAACAAGAGCAATGATAAAATTAATGTTTTCTTACATACCATTATGTTGGCTGGGCCGCAAATATATTCACTGTGGGCCGAATGTGGCCCGTGGGCCACGAGTTTGACATGCTTGGTCTAGAGAAGTTTTTGAACTCTTCTTCTGTTTTCTGGAAAAATATCTCTCTCTCTCTCTCTCTCTCTCTCTCTCTCTCTCTCTCACACACACACACACACACACACACACTCTTTCTGTGTATGACACTCCTTTCTTCTTTATTTTCTCTCCCATTTCAAAGCAGACCTGTGGGGTGATTCTTTCTTATCATTATTCATCTCAGATTCCTGCCAAAAGACAGTCTGAGGAGGAAGGGAAGTAGAGGAAGATGTTAGTAAGCTCGAATAGGGTATATTGCCTCCTGTAGTCTCTCACCAAATCTATTACTTTCTTAACCTGTGAATATATATATCATCACTCAATTTTTTGTGTGTTTAAGAGATTGGTAATTTAGAAAATGCTATTTCCTTTATTCTCTTTATCTCACCTCACCTCTGGTGATGACATAGATAAAAATTGTGTCTTGCCCTGGTTTCTTCTTCATTTTCTACCTGCCATGTTTTCTGGTGTCAAATTGGGTCTCTGTGAGGACAGTCCTCTTCTGCCGTGGTCCTCTGTGCCCCTGGGTCTTCAGCAGGTACAGAATCCTTGGATGGGCATTTCAGGGCAGCCCCACTGCCGTGCATGGCAGTGAGGGGCCAAGTCCATCTTGCCCAAGGTCTGAGGATCTGTTGTTAGTACTCAGTGTTCTTCCTCATTTTGCTCCAGATTTCACAGCATTTGGCAGCTTTGCTGCATAGTTTGTGGTTTAAGATTGTAGTCATATCCTTATTTTATTGGCAACTAAAATATCTGTTTTCATTTTTTTTCGTTCTTTTTGAGTTTTTTTTTGAGGAAGCACGGGGGAGATTAATGTCTATACACCATGATCTTTAACCAAAATTTATTTTGTTCCCTTTCAGTGGCAATCAGCAAACTCGTGTTGCACAGTGCAGAAGAGGTCACAAGTGTCGCTCACCCACTGGGCTTAGGACTTAGATCTGAATTCTCATGAAGCATAGCTAAATTTTTGTTGTGTAACTTTGTGTCCATCACGTCTCTTCTCCATTCTCTTTGCTCAGTTTTTCTCTACCTCAACATCTCTTGAGGGTTTTTTTTGTTTGTTTTTTGTTTGTTTGTTTGTTTCAATATTCTCTTTTTCTTCTTTGATGATGATTTTCTTGGTCATTTTTGTGGCAGGAGTTTTCCCAGTCCTTTATCCTCCTAGCTTTTCTAAGTTAAGCCCCCGAGTTGCCTGGCCTCAAACAAGTAGTAGGTTGATAGCAACCACCACCACCACGATAACCTCATTAATCACTGGCTCTGATAAATGAACACTTACTTTATGCCAGCAATACTGCTAAGGCTTGTGCATCTATTATTCCAGGCAACCCTTCCAATAACCCAACAAAGTTCATGTGATTACCTGCAATTTTACTGTAGGAATGTGAACAATAACTTTTTCTTAAAACTGGCTCCAGAATTATTCTTAGAGATGCCATTGTGCTTGTTCAAGAAAATACTTTCAAAGATTTTCTTGCGGTAGTTGAACTGCCTTCCAATGGTTCACACATCAGCAGAAAGGAGGAGGTAAAGAGCAAGGTCTTTAAAGCCAGACGAAACCAAATCCCAGTTCTGTGAGGTAGATAATACCAATACTTTCCCCATAGAGCAGTTGTGAGAAACACGTGTCAAACTGCACAGAGCCACACAAGGGCAGAGGATCTGTGTAGAACACCTGGTGAGCGGGCCAACGAAATTTAAATCAGTGAACACTTTCTGGAAGAGGTGACGCTTGGCCAGAGTTTTAAAGGAACACTAAAGCAGGAATGGAAGGAGGAGATGGCAATCTTTTCTTAAAAATAAACATTTGTATTGAGCCCTACTCAATTTGGCTCAGTGGATAGAGCATCAGCCTGTGGACTGAAGGGTCCCTGGTTCAATTCCAGTCAGGGGCACATGCCAGGATTGCGGGCTCAATCCCCAGTAGGTGACATGAAGGAGGCAGCCGGTCAATGATTCCCTCTCATCATTGATGTTTCTATCTCTCTCTCCCTCTCCCTTCCTCTCTGAAAAAAGTATTGAGGTAACATTGGTTAATGACATTATATAAATTTCAGGTGTATAACATAATTCAATCTTGATGCCCAATGAAAGCAATTCAGATCGGAAACTGAAAGCCATGGTGGACTTCAGAAAGGAACCATTCCTCGGGCAGAGTGACATACAGTCATTGAAAACAGTGCAAATCTGCCACTGAAATTGACCAATTTTGGGTGAGTTCTTTGTGAAATATGACTATCAGAAGAACTCATATTTTCCAAGGAATTCGATCATGGAAAAGAGAAATTCTTTAGGAAAATCTTTAGATGCTTTTTACCTGTTCTTTTAAACATGGAGTTGACTCTGCTAGAGAATAAGTCATAGATGCCACTTCTAGGAAGAAAGGAAGTTGAATTAGCCATGAAAATTAAAACACCTGCTTCAACATCTGACCTCTCCTCCCCTATGTGTAACATCCCTGAAGACACCACAATCAGCTTCGGGGTTCTTGAATCAGTAAGAAATGTCTTCAAGCCCACAAAGGACTAGGTGATGGGCTGGAGTGGACACCTTATTGTGCAAGGCAGCCTCTGACTGCATCAGTTGAAATGGTGAGCAATTACAGGCCAAGTAGAGGTGGCTCATGCATCTGCTGTTGCATTCTCCCATCTCCATGTGAGGCCATAAATCACAGGGCAGGAGAAACTCTAGTCCCAGGGCTTCAACATTATGTAACTTCCTCTGGAGAAGTCATATGCCTATTTCTAAACTCTTTATGCGTGCCCTCTGGGCCACAGGTCAGACAGACACCAATGGGTAAAAGGTACCAGCCAGTCCTTGCAAAAGGCTTCTCCATCCTTTGGCCAGGATAGAAGGATTTGTAAAGGAAAAGAGGGACTTCATTTCATCCCAAGTTTTCCCTCTTAGATATTTCTCACATGCCTAAAATAGTAGTAGTAACACTGGATACACAAATAAATTGTGTATTTTTGTCCACAAGCTCCATCCACACAACCTATGAAGAGCTGCAATAACACCCGAGTCTTTGCTAACTTGGAGACAACGCAGCATTCTTTAAACTTTTTATTTCATTGTCTTATCAAGATCATCTATCTGCTGGTGGGGGTTGTTGAACTGGTAAAATTTTGGAATGCCATATGCCCAGAAAATTCCTAGGAGGAATATGGTCATAAAAATAAAATCACACTACTGAAAAAAAAAAAAAAAAGCAACAACGACAGAGACAAAAACATAAATTAAAGCAATAAAACACATCTATTGGGAATGACTGGGGCAAGGTGGAGGGCCTTTGCTACATGCCAAACTGAAATGTTCTATTACGCTTTAAGAAATCATGTTTACAGCAGATATAAATTAAATTAACTGTGAGGCCATAAAACACAGCAGCTGTTCTCCATCTCCACTGTCACAGCACAAGAGGAAAAGGCTGGTCAGAGGTAGGGAAACTCTCTTCTTGGTGGTGAGACACACAGCATCACTGAGGTGACAATGAGGACAGGCAGGGGGCTGTGCAGCTGTCTCTAAGACACACAGAAAGGGCACAGATTACACACGTTTTACATGCGCCGAGAAGTCGTTTGCCTTTGACCAAGATTTCATAACACCCCTCCCTATCTCTGTACATTTAGCAACTCCACTCTCACTAAATGGAAGTCCTTATAAAGTAGCTACAAGAATATAAACACACACATCTAAGATGATTGAAAACAAATCAGCAACTGTTACCCACAGTGAAAATGATTTAGTTCTGTGCTGCAGTGGCTTGGTGTTTCAAGGCCGAGGAACTGAGTGTTTGAGGAGATCTCTGACCCCCTAGGCTGAAAACCCATGACCAGCAGCTGAGTTAACCAGACATAATGCCTGGGTCACTCCTGTCTCCGCTTGCTGGTCTCGCCTTTCCTAAAATGCTGCTTTTGTGCGGGTGATCCAGAGTGTCTGCCTTGCCCACCAACCCAGCCCCATCACCTAGCACCCCCAATCACTTGAGCTCTGGAACAGCAAAAAGAAGTGCAGATAATGAAAAAGGAAAGGATGTGATATTTGAGAAATGAGGCAGGAATCCAAAGATGTCCCATGAGCCATATTGAATTCTGCTCATCTAAAGAGGTTTGATTCATATGAATGAACAAACCATTTTTGGGTTTTGGTCAATTCTAATGTATTGTATAAGACAACATTTCAGAGGTAATACTTCCTTAAAGATACAAAAGCATCTTAAACTTACAAAGTTGTCTGGAGGGATTTTATTTTTGTTTCCTTTTTTGTTTGGTTGTTTATTTATTTTGTTTTATCATGAAATGCTTTAAAATATACAGAGAGGAAGGGAGAAGGAAAGAGAGATAGAAACAATGTTGAGAGAAAATTAGTGATGGGCTGCCTCCTGCACGCCCCCTATGGGAATTTAGCCTGCAACCCAGGCATGTGCCCTAATCAGAAATTGAACTCTGACCTCCTGGTTCATACGTTGACATTCAACCACTGAACCACACCAGCTGGGCACAAAATGCTTTTAATACAATGGTTTTGAGATTGAGTGTGTGGGTATGTGTACAATAGAGGCATACCTTGAAGATATCACAGTTCCAGTTTCAGACTATTGTAATAAAGCAAGTGTTACAATAAAGGGAGTCATAATCTTTTTGTTGATGGAGAGTCTTGACTTCAGTTTGCAAAAAAATGCAAAACTTGTGAAGCGCTATAAAGCAAAATGCAATAAAATGAGGTATGCCTGGATATAAAAAGGATTATACAATAACCAAGTGGGATTTATCCCAGGAATGCTAGGGTGATTCAACATAACAAAAATAAATCTGTTATATGCTATATCAATAAAATAAAGGGGGGAAAGCACATGATTATTTCAATAGATGCAGAAAAAGCATTTGACAAAATCCAATACCTTTTCATGATAGAAACACTTAACAAAATTGGAATAGAATGAAAATTCCTCAGCCTAATAAAAAGAATCTACAAAAACAAACAAACAACAACAACAACAAAAAAAACACTCCACCGCTAAGTAACATCACAGTAATAGTAAAAGACTGAAAGCTTTCCCCCTAAGATCAGAAAAAGGACAAGGATCTACTCTTGCCACTTTTAGTAAACCTTGTACTGCAAGTTCTAGTCAAGGCCATTAGGAAAGAAAAATAAATAAAAGGCATCTAAACTGGAAAGGAAGAATTAAAACTATATGCACAGATGACATGATCTTGTAAATGGACAATGCTAAGGAATGCATACACATATAAACACACACATACACTTTTAGAAGTAATAAATGAATTCAGCAAAGTTTAAGGACACAAAATCAATGAACAAAACTCAGTTGTATTTCTCCACACTAGCAATGAGCAATCCATAAATATAAGAAAAAAATATTGTTTAAAATAGCTTAAAAAGAATAAAATACTTAGGAATACATTTCATAAAAGCAATATAATACATGTACACTGAAAACTATAAAACGTTGTTGAAAGAAATTAATGAATACCTAAGTAAGCTGGCTGGAAACACAGGCAAGGTTTTGTGTGACAGACTTGAGACAGAATCCCTTCTCCCCCAGGAAGCCCCGTGCTTGCTCTGGAGGCCGTTGCTGATTGAGTGAGGTCCACCCACATTATCAAAGGAAACATCTTGTCAACTTAAAGTCAAGTGACAGTATATGTTAATCACATCTACAAAATACTTGCACAGCAACATTTAGACTAGTGTTTAAACAAATGACCAGACACCATAGCTGAGCCACCTTGACACAAAATGTAAACATCACAAAGAGGGTTCCAATAATCCTTTTTTAGCAAATGGTGCTGGGACAACTGGATATCCATATGTGAAAGTGTGAAGTTGGGCCCTTTCCTTATACCATATACAAAGCTTAACTCAGAATGAATCATAGTCCTACATGTAAAAGCTAAAATTATAAAATTCTTAGAAGAAAACATAGGAGTAAATGTGACCTTAGATTAGAGAATGGTTTGTTAGGTCTGACACCAAAAGCACTAGTGACAAAATTAAATAAATAAATAAATAAATAAATAAATAAATAAATAAATAAATTTGACTTCATTTAGACAAAAACTTTATGCTCCAAAGGACACCATTAAGAAAATGAAATAGAAAACCTACAGAATGGGAGAAAATACTTGCAAATGTAAATAAATGTACCATATAACTGACAAGAGACTTCTGTCCAGAATATATAAAGGACCCTTATAATGTAAAAACAAGTAAGCAAATTTTAAAATGGGTAAAGAATTTGAATAGATATTTCTCGAAATAAGATATACAAATGGCCTACAACAGTATCTTTCAGTCTAGGTGTCCTGACTTGTAGCTACTTGCCCATTTACAATCACAAAAACTTTTTTTTTTATTTTTTGTATCTCTAAAAGTCAAGAGAAACATAGTGAGGACTCGCCCATTTGTTAATCATTAATCCATTTTCTCAAAAGATAATTCTTTTCTTTATATTTTTATTGATTTTCAGAGAAGAAGGGAGAGGGAGAAATAGAAACATCAATGATGAGAGAGAATCAACTGATCAGCTGCTCCCTGCACGCCCCACACTGGGGACTGAGCCCACAACTCAGGCATGTGCCCTGACCCAGAATTGAACCATGACCACCGGGTTCATAGGTCAACACTCAACCATTGACCCACACCGGCCTGGCTCCACAGATAATTCTTGAGTACATACTATGTGCCAATAATTCTACTGCATGTCAAGGTCCTCAGGGAACCCATGTGCACAGTTTAAAAGCACAGGTAGAGAAAAACCAAAGCATAGTCTTCACCTTCAAAGAATTCACAGTTACATGTCAGAAAAATAAGCAACTACAGAAGATGTGATAAAATTGCCACCTCCTGAAAACAATACCATAGTTTTATTCTGTACCCGAGGGGTTTTCTGATCCCTGTGAATTGTGACATTTCTGATGGTTATTTCCTTGGGCAGACTGTCCTATCTTTTTGTCCCTTTTCCTTTCCCAAACTAGATCCTTCTTGAGCTCTGGATTCTCAAATGGATTGCAGATGTCTGTTTAGATGTCACTAATTTGGCTTTAAAATCAGTTGTATTGCTTTATGCCACTTCTAGTCATTTTGTTTTTAATATGAATGAAACAATTCCACCCTGCTTCTTTCACAAGAGGGGTGTGAAGATTTTCAAAGGGCCCCCACTTATGTTGGACAAAAATTGTCCACTGCTGACCATGGGTCCACAACTCTTTTTGCAAGGCTGGCCCCAGAGTCCCTGAAGACATTCACTTGACCTTATGTCTCAAAGGTCAAATGAGCAGAAAGAGTTCATTTACCCGACGCTAGCAGAGCCAGACACTAAGCATTGAGAATTGCAGTGGAGAGAGGTGGGCTATTTTAATATGAGTAGCATCACCCAGGAGAACTGGAAGCTGATGTTCAAAATCCCGAAATCCCCGACCCAGTGGATCCAAGGTTTGGGCAGATTTTTTAAGGGTAGATGGGGAAAGATATGCAAAAACTCTGGTGGGCATCATTTAATTGAAAGACCTTGGAGCTTGGCCATTTGTGGTAAGGGGGCATAAACACAGGATCTTCCTGTACAACCGACCCTTTTCTTCTGTGGGTTGGCATGAGGTGGGGGGAGACTTTGGTTCCAGGTGCAGATGGAGGTCAAAGTTCTCTCCTCCGTGCATGCCTTGGCTGCGTGATTTGGCTGCATGACTGTGGTTTTGGTCTGAGAATCAACTCAGCATCTCCTGAGAAAGGATAGCTCCTTTCTGAGCTAGTTCTGTGGTTACACTTGCAATTCATTTAAAGTTCATCTTTCGTTGGTAGAGAACAATTACCTGGATGTTGCTGAAGGACCCTGTTTTTGAGTATTTTTAGACTTGTGTCATTTAAATCAATTACATATCAACTTAGGTCTGGAACTGCTCTCCTGTGTGTTAATCTGTTTGTGCTTCCGTAGTGAATCCTGTAGTGAATCTGTATCATACTCTGTGCTGGCACTCGAGAAACCAACATATAATCAAAACACAATCTCTGTCTCGTTGGAAGGAGGAAAAGGAGAAGAGGATGTTCTATGGACTTTGTATGAATTGACTCAATTAATCCTCAGCCACCCTATGGTGTGGGTGAATTCCCATCCCCACTTTTCAGATGGCATAACCAAGATCAAGGTATTTTCTCCAGGTCACATCATTGGTAAATACTACATGGCTCTAGAGCTCATGCACTCTGTCACTTTACTATGTTTCCTCTATTAAAACACAGTGTCTGTATTACAAGTTCTAAAAAGCGAATGAAATGAGCTATGGAAACCAGCAGGAGGCCCTGAGAGATGAAGGGTGAGAAGCACTCCACAGAGGAGAAGGTATTTGAACATATCCTTTATCTAGTTCCCAAGTCCCATTCTCATTTCTCTGCAGGAACTCCACAAGAGACCTCTCTGCTTCATACATAAAGAAGAAGGCACAGCCCTAACTGGTTTGGCTCAGTGGATAGAGCGTCAGCCTGTGGACAGAAGGGTCCCAGGTTCGAAACCGGTCAAGGACATGTACCTTGGTTGCGGGCACATCCCCAGTGGAGGGGTGTGCAGGAGGCAACTGATTGATGTTTCTCTCTCATCAATGTTTCTAGCTCTATTTCTCTCCCTTCCTCTCTGTAAAAAATCAATAAAGTATATCTTAAATTAAAAAAAATAATAAAAAAAGAAGAAGGCACAGCATAACCCTTGATACAAAGTACTGGCAATCCATCTGGGCAAGAACAACCCTGAGAACTTGGTCCGATCTCTGTGTCTATCCCTTGGGCACGCTGCGTATGGCAGCTCCTGGGACCTCCAGGGAGAATGGCACAGGCTCTGCCTCTCACCGTGTCTCCATCGTCCCTACAAAGGGACCTCATAATCAGTGGGTAATAGTGCTAGAGACACAGATTTCAATTTAATAAATGGAATTATTCCTTTCAGTGCCTGCTGGACTCGAGGTTAGATTTAGAGAAGGAGGGGAGTCCAGAGGAGAAGTGATGGCCTGTTTTTGTGTAGCTCATTCCCTCCTCAGCAATGTCCTCATGTGTACAGGAAAACTTCAAGCCAGACGCATACTCAACATCCCTTATGGTAAAGGGAACTATTTATCCTATTTGCCTAGTTCAAGTCCTAGTTGATGTTTGTTGTGCCAGCAAAGCCATCAATATCTCTACTTTCATTCTCAGAAGTGTCCCGGTTTAGATGATAAATTATCCAGTCACAAGAGTTACAGGGGTGGGGTAGAATGGTGCCCTGGAATGCCTGAGTTAAAATCCTACCTCTGCAACTTATTAGCTCTATGACCTGGGCAAGTTACCCAATCGTCCCTTCTCCAGATTCCTCATCTGTAAACTGGAATGCTAACAACAGTCCCTACCTTGAAGGATTGTTGTAATATAAAATTCTGAGAATGGTAACTAGCAGAGTGAGGACCATATGCGTGATTACTATCAGTATTGATTTGTATTGATTGTTGTATTGATTTGTTGGTTGGCTATAGATATTTAAGTGCCTTTTTATACCCCTTAATCCTCATAAGGGTCCTGTGAGCTAGCAGAGAAATATATTTTGTTTTTCTCATTTTACAGCACAGGAAACAGAATTAGAGAGAGTAAATGATGTGCTTAGCATTAAACAGCTAATAAATGGCAGGATAGGATTTAAGACCAGAAATTCCAATATATATAGTTCATGCTAAACTTTCAAGTATGTATTACAACGAATTATCCTGTTGCTAGGGGAAGTTTTAGTCTAGATCAGCATTTCTCAGTGGGTGGGTACTGGAACCTCAGAGGTGGGTGTTGGTATTTCAGAGTGTCTACATCATTAAAGGTGCAGCTGGAGATGTGTTTCCATTTTTAAAAAATCAGTAAGATAACTTTTAAAATACATTCCCTTTTATTGGAATGAGTCTGATTGTCCACATAGATGCTGAGGGGCCCTCGTGGGTGGCTGGGTGGCTGGTGAGCATCAGGGGAGGGTGTTTATGACTTAGCTCAGCCTGCCACCCACACTTCCAGGGTAGTTTTGATCATCAGACATGGTTTAGTTATATTTATTCTTCATCTCATATCATGTCAGTATATCATAATACATTGCTTACTAAATACAGGAAGTATAAGGAGCATTCATGTTAAAGACAAGTTGATGTAGAGCACAAAAATAATGCTCATTCAGCAAATTTGCCTCACGATGCTATTGGCCGGATTTGATCATTGTATTTATTGCTGCAAAATTCTCATTAAGAAGTCTGCAGTAGCCCTAACCGGTTTGGCTCAGTGGATAGAGCGTCGGCCTGCGGACTCAAGGGTCCCAGGTTCGATTCCAGTCAAGGGCATGTGCCTTGGTTGCGGGCACATCCCCAGTGGGGGGTGTGCAGGAGGCAGCTGATTAATGTTTCTCTCTCATCGATGTTTCTAACTCTCTATCCCTCTCCCTTCCTCTCTGTAAAAAAAATCAATAAAATACAATTTAAAAAAAAAAAAAAGAAGTCTGCAGTACTTCAAAACCAATGTTGAAAAGAGAAACTATAGATACCATATCTAATTTGGCTTATCTGGGGGAACAATATTAATAGTGTTACAGGCTTAATTGTGTGTGTGTGTGTGTGTGTGTGTGTGTGTGTGTGTCCCAAATTCTTAGGTTTAAGTCCTAATCCTCAGTACCTCAGAAGGTGACTGTATTTAGAGAGAGAGCCTTCAAAGAGGTAATTCAAGTAAAATGAAGTTATCTTGGTAAGTTTAATCCAATGGGACTGGTGTCCTTATAAGAAAAGGACACTTGGGACTGGTGTCCTTATAAGAAAAGGACACTTGGACACAGATGGATACAGAGGGAAGGAAGGCCATATGAAGACACAGGGAGAAGACAGACATCTACAAGCCAATGAGAAAGTGCCTGCCAGCACTTTGACCTTGGACTTCTAGCCTAGAAATGTCTGTTGTTTAAGCCCCCACCCCCACCCCCAGTGGTACTTTGATATGGCAGCCCTAGCACACTAATGCAAATAGCTAAAATTACACAATGTTTACTATTCCAGGCACTTGGCACATGTTTACAATGCATTTTCACAATGAGCCTTCACAACAACTCTCTAAGAGATGTTACTGCTACCCCTAATTGTATAACTGAGAAAACTAAGGCACAAGCAAGGTACACCCTTGCTCAATTCACACAGCTAGTAAACGACAGCTGGATTTGAACCCAGGTTATCCAATTTCACAGACCATGCTCCTAAGCAGGAATAACTATTCCCAACAATCACGTGTCATTTGCAAAGAAGGATTTACCAATGCCAGCCTGAACATGTCTCTCTGGTCCCTCCATTTGGAGACAAAATACAAAAATGATTCAGAAAAAAAATAGTTTTTATAAGAAAAGCATAAAAAAATAATATTCCAAACAGGTCGTGTTTTTTAATGACCTAAAATAAAATTTCAATTTACATGTTAATATGTGTTTATGGCTCAAACCATGTTTTCTTATATACTAGTAATCAAGCTTCAATTGATAAATGAGAAAGTATACTCAAATAAGAGTAAAGAAGTATATATGATTATCAAACTGGCTTAAAATATACATTGTCATAGAACTTAATATATTATATTTTTACCAAAAAATCATATGCATTGCATCTTTATCATGTGCAGATTAAATTCATTCACTTATTCCACAGCTTTAACTATCTCAGGCAGGAGACTAGATGATGATGATAAAAGAACCAGGAAGACTGGGGTCCTATCCTGTGAAGCTTACAGTGTCAAAACAAATAAATACAGGTAAACAAACCAATTCAATCATTATAAATCGTGGGTGTGCTAAACAGGGATAGAGAGCAACAGCAGGGGAATTTTCTCTGGAATTGACTATCTTTCTGACACATGAGCTAAGACTTGAAGGAAGATATGGAGTTGAATTAAAGGCAAGAACATTGCGTGTTGGCAGTGAGAGAGGGGAGAGAATGAGTGGTTTTGAGCAAGTGAAGAAAGAGGGAGGGACAGTGAGAGATGGCGTTGGAGAGGTGGTGGTGTCCAGGCCGTATGGGGCCTCAGCGGCTATTGTGAGCAGTTCTGATTTCATGCTCAATGCCGTGAAATGCAGTGGAAAGTTTTAAAGGGGAGGGGGACGTAAGAGTGGTGTGATCTGTTTTAAGAAAGCACTTCTGCTGCTGAGTGGAGATGGATTGCAGGAAGCAAACACTTGTGGAGAGACCCAGTAAGAGACTCTTGTAATATTTCAGGTGGTAATGAGTTCATTACAGAGGTGGCAGCATAGATGAAAAGTAGATGAATTTGAGATAGGGTGTTCTGGTAGAAGTGACAGACTTGATAAAAGATTGAATATGGAAGAATAGAGGGGAGGTAAGGGACATGGAAGAGCCAAGGATGACTCCTAAAGCTTTTGGGAAGAGGGTGGTTCTATTTCCTGAGATGAGAAGTATGTACATTGGGGGTTGGGGGGACATAAAGAAGGATGCAGTCCAGGACTGGAGCTGCAGGTCCATGATGCCATCAATTCTCAGCTCCTCCCATCTTCCTACTTCCCATCTTAGTCCATGGCTTTTCTTCTCAAGGTCCTAAGATGGCTGCTATACCTCCAGCCCCATGTCTGCATTTAAAACAGAAAGATGAAGAAGAAAGCAACATGGAAGAAAGAAGTAGCGATCCGTAACTGAACAATGAAAACTTTCCCAGGAATCTCCATGGACTCCTTCCCATACCTCCTTGGCCAAAATTCTTTGTCAAGGCTAGTCCTTGTTGCAAGGGATGCTGGGAAATATAGCTTTACAATTGACCCAATTAAGCCCCTAACAAAATCAGGGTTATTTGATTAGGATGACATTGAGAATGGATATTGCACAAACAGCCAGCAATGTCTGATAGACCATCCTCTGCTAGAGTTAGCTTGTGAGTCTGAGTAGGCTGAAGGACAATATATCTTTCAATTTACTTGGATTTCAATTCTTCATGAAATGCATAATGAGCAAAATGCATAATGCGTGCTGGCAAATCCCGGGCTGTTCTATTTATGATTATAAAGAATCTTTCATTTGCGAAAAGGAAAGACCAATCTTCTGTCACTGACCTCCCCCCACCCCACCCCACCCGCCCCCAACAGTATCCCTCGGTGCCAGAACTGTTCTCTTTTTATATTGATTGTGTCACATGGAAGCATTGCCATCAGGCTTGGTGTTCTGCCACCAGTAGGCTTCCACCAAGTGTCCTGAGAGGATGGCTTAGCCAAATTGAATGTTGGCTCTTTTCTTTTACATAATGCCTTGCGATTCTTGGAAGGTGAGTATTACCAGATTTAGCTATAAAACAGTCTCCTCGTCATAGTCTCCAGGGCAGTCTAGAGGATCCAGCCAGTCCTCCCCAGCACGTGTCTCTGGGATGCGGAGCCTTTCTTCTCTGTGCATTATAGGGCCCCCCTGTACCTGAACCGAGACGAGAATTCCCTGGCAGAAAGCAGAGTGCTGTCTAGAAGTTGTAGCCCATTACCACTGCACAAAGATAGACTGTATTCTGCTGGAATCTAATCTGGAAACATTTAATATATTTGCAACACGAGTGCCAGCTACTTTACTTAAAAGGATGGTCATTTTTTTTTTCTCTTAAAGAGAAACTTCAAACTGAATATAAATCAACCTCCTCCATATGCCCATCATACCTGATAATGAAAACAGTCTTCAGTAAGAGGCTTTTGGCGAACAATGAAGAGAAAAAAGAGACCAAAGAAAGGAAGGTAGAGGCTCTTATTGTGTTGAATCAGAAACCACTCTTTCTCTGGAAGAAGTTCAGCAAATGAGGGTCTTGTCAAGTTACTCTAGTGAAAACAGGGACAATTAAAACAGCCCAACCATCCCCAAATGCTCGAGTTTGGGACTTGCTGAACATCTCAAGCTTTTTTCCAAATGTTTTGGGTTTGGCACAGCCCAGATTCATGGTTGAGAAGTTTTCCTGAAGTCCTGTCTAAATGCTCCTATTTTTATTCAATTTCCTTGCAGTTAATATCTGGCTAATTCATTCGCTCCAGATTCTGCATTTGATATGTTAGTTATCTTCAGGCTCTGCATGTGCCCGTTCCTTTTTCCTTGTCCACCATGTTGGGGGGTTGGGAGATTGTGAGAGGATGGGGTGGGGACCATGTCAGGAGTGGTGTTGCATAAGGATTTGGGAATGTTGGCTTTGAGAAAATGAGATGGCTAATTTCACAGTTCTGAAAGGATGGCATATGGAGAGGGATTAAACTTACACTCTATGGCCTCAGACGGATAGGACCGGCACCAGAGACAAGTGTGGGCTCAATACAAGAAAGACTTAGTCATTTCAGAGCGGCCAGGTAGAGAGAGAGCTGTCTTGTCTTCACCAGAAGAGATGGATCTTCTTCAGAGGTTTGTAATGGCTCTCCATTAATTTTTGGAGATTGAAAAATGGATTAATGAAGCCATTCAAATATAGAATGAACAGTTGGAGTGAAAGACCTTACAGTGCCTTTCTTTAAGTGTTGGGCACTGTATACACAACCTTGCACATTTATTCAATAACCATCTTTGAAGGCCTACTAATCGCCAGCTCTATGCACACTGGGAAAGGGAGGAGATGGCATAGGTGTGGAGGGGGCACTGCTGGTGAGGCAGCCTATCAGGGGAAGGCAAGGCTGCGGGTCCCCACAGGGAAGGTAGCTGAAACATAATGGGTCTCAACATTCCAGGAGGTAACAACTACATACTCAGCTTTTGGAACTCAAACATCATGGTTTATTATAAAATTTGAGACAAATAGAGAAATTCAAGAGCCAGAAGGGAAATGTGCATTGATAAAGCATCCATGTTATCAATATTACATAGCATTAAACTATCATTTGTTGTCACAACAATTCAGTGGAGCAGGAATTTATATACCCATTTAACAGATGAGGAAACTAAGGATTGGCAGAGCAACTGAGTTGCCCAAGATCAAACTGCAGATACTAGCAGAGACAGAACGCAAGTTATGTCTGTCTGCCTGGCACAGGTTCTATACTCATCATTGCCAAGAGACCTCAACATACTTTTATTTTTCAACTAGAGGCCCAGTGCACGAAATTCATGCATGGGGGGTAGAGGGGTCCCCTCAGCCCAGCCTGCACCCTCTCCAATCTGGGACCCCGACTGCTGGTTTAGGCCCGATTCTGACGGACATCCCTCTCACAATCTTGGACAGCTGGCTCCTAATCACTCACCTGCCTGCCTGCCTGCCTGATCGCCCCTCACTGCCTCTGCGTGCTGGCCTGATCGCCCCCAACTGTCCCCTCCCTGCTGGCCTGGTCACCCCCAAATGCCCCCCCTGCCAGCCTGGTTGCCCCTCATGGCCCCCCCACTGGTCTGGTCGCCCCACGCAGCCTACTTGTTCAGTCATTTGGTCGTCCCTCACTAACCCCCGCCAGCCTGGTTGTATGCAGCCATCTTGTGAGGGCATGAGGGTTAATTTGCATATTACCTCTTTATTATATAGGATGTTACTTATCATTATTGTTTGCCTGGCTAACAGCCTCACCCAGCCTTTGACCTGAGCATTTTTTTGCTCCCTGAGACTGTCACACACAGATAAGAAAAATAAAGGAGTGAGGCTAAGTTAGTCATTTCCCATTACATGCCAATAGGAGGAGAGGAAACATTTTCAGGAGCATTGTGGACCTCTTTGTAAACAATGACTTATTTTTAGAGATCGGAGCCCATATCCACCCATTTCAGAAGGTGAGTTCCCACTGCTTTGTTTGGATTTCTGAGACTTGACTAACCTTATGTGTTGGTGAAGCAAGTCCAACATTATTGCAAATATGACTTCATGAGTTATAGAGTAAATTTTTCATGGTCAAAAGATGCGCTCTAGCCCAGACCCACCACTTAACAGCCACGTGATCTGGGGCAGTGTACGTCCCCGAAGGTCAGTTTCCTGGGGTATCAAATGAGGATGGAAGCTACTTCAAAGTACTAGCACAAGACCAGATGAGAAAAAATACATGAGGAAATTCTGTCACCTGTAAAAAGCTAGTCATATGAATATAGTTAGTCATTGTTATTTTAGTTCTTTTTTATGGGAATTAAAATACCCATGGTTTGAAATGAGAAAAAAAAAGAAAGCAAGCCTTATGTTGAATAGATTTAACAATCTTGCATGACAATTTTTTTATATTATGTGAAAATGGAAATTTCAAACTGAGTCTTATGATTTCTAATCAAGCTTGAAGGCAGTTTCCTAAAATAAGAACTGGCACCATCATCAATTGGCTCCCATTAGATTATGCATCTCAAAGTGACCAGCCCTAGGTTCAAAAAGTAGAAAAAAATATATATCTATAGCAGCCTCCAGTTTTTCTTGGATTATTAGTTGGTGCTCTGCAGGATTTCAATATTTTTCCTATGAATGTAGCTTCAGAATCCCACAAAGCTTAATGCTATCAGAGCTGCCACCACCCAGAAGGCAAGAAGCGGAGGGGGGAAGAGGAGGTCAATCCCCTGCTCTTCCTTTATTTCCAGTGAAGATACAGTATAGCAGTGAGGGCACAGTGAGATGAATTGGAACTTGCTGAAACTGCCTGGAAATGTTGAAGATCGGGCAGGGTGGGGTGGTGTTTCCACCTCATGAGCCCATCTGGAGAGGAGACAGGTAGCCTGTGAGCACCATGGGCAGTTTTGGGGGCTCTACAATGGATGACAAGGAAATGACATTTTCTATTTCTTTTTTTAAATTAAATGTCATTTTTATTTTTATTTTTATTTTTAAATATATTTTTAATGATCTCAGAGAGGAAGGGAGTGGGAGAGAGAGAGAGAAATATCAATGGTGAGAGTGAGTCATTGATCGGCTGCTTCCTGCACTCCCCTTACTGGGGATCGAGCTTGCAACCCAGGCATGTGCCCTTGACTAGAATCGAACCCAGGACCCTTCAGTCTGCAGGACGACGCTCTATGCACTGAGCCAAACCAGCTAGGCTAAATTTCATTTTTCAATTACAGTTTATATTCAATACTAGAGGCCCAGTGCATGAAAATTCATGCACTGGAGGGGGAGTCCCTCAGCCTGGCCTACTCCCTCTCATAGATCGGGTGCCCTCAGGGGCAGGAGGTGACCTGGCGATTAGGGGAAGGCGAAGCCCTGTCATACCTCTGCTGCTGCCACTGCCAGCAGCGCAAGCCTTGGCCAGCCCTGGTTACCTGAGCCTTGGGCGGCCCTGGGCGGCTGGGCAGCCGCCATCTGAGGCTTGCCTGCACCTCGGGCCAGCCCTGGGTGGTTGGGGGGCTGAGGGGATTGGGGTCTCCAGAGGCAGTTGAGCAGAGCGGCCAGGCTCGCCTGGGGGCAGGCCCAGCCTTGCTGTGTGCCTGCTGCCCCGACAGGGCTGAGGGGACTGGGCGCCGCCATCTTGTGGTTGTGGGCACCACCATCTTTGAGGGTGTGGCAGTCAATTAGCATATTCCCTCTTTATTAGATAGGATTATTATGTATTAGTTTCAGGTGTACAGCATGGTGGTTAGACAATCATATACTTTATAAAGTGTTCCCCCTGCTCTTTCCAGTGCCCACCTGGCACCATACATAATTATTGCAATATTATTGATTATATTCATACAGATGGGAGCAGAGAAGTTAATCATGTCAATTCCTGTTTGACAACAATTACCTAAAACTGGTTTGAGAATAACAAACTCAAGATGTTCAACCTATTGATAAAGAAAACAGTAAGTATGGTAAATAGCATCTAATATGTTTATACTAGATAATTTGTTTAAAAACTAAACCAGCTGGCATGCAAAATCTAAATCAGTAATCAAAATAAATTTGGGTCATCAGACTCAAAATGTGTCCATTTGTTCTACAGCCATTAAACTACCATTTATATTTAATTCATATTTCTTTAACCTAAAGGGTGCATCTGCAAGTGTTTCTCAGATAGCATCTTTTACTTCAAGACCCCAAAGTACTTTTGACCATATTTTATTTTTATAACTAGTAGCCCTGTGCACGAATCTATGCACCAGTAGCTCACTGCCGCCCTCCAGTAGCTCTCCGCCCGCTGCCCCACCCTCCTGTAGCTCCCCCCGCGCCCTCTCAAAGCTTGCTGCCCTGCCCCCTCCTGTAGCTCTCCACCACCCACCTGTAGCTCACTACCCCACCCTCCTGCTAATCCGTGATCTGGTCGTTACACAGTCGGTCATTATGCTTCACAGCGTAATGACCATTTGCATATTATATCTTTATTATATAGGATTATAAATTAATATAGTGACATACTTCAGGATTATTTAAAGATGCTCATCACTTCTAACTTAATGAGATATTGTTGGTGGAATGACTAGCTGTGTTAATGAACCTGTCATGATTATCTTTTACTAGAGGCCCGTTGCATGATATTTGTGCAAGAATAGGCCTTCCTTTCCCTGGTTTTGCTCCAGGCCGACCGGGAGTCTGCAAGTCCTCACTCCTGGCCAGAGCACCACTCCTGTAGCTCCCTCTGCTGCCCTCTACCCCCTCATAGCAGGCGTCCCACCACTCCCAGCCACTCCGTGCCTGCATATGCAAATTAACCCGCCATCGGTGGGTTAATTTGCATACTCACTCCTGAGTGGCTGTGGGCATAGCGGAGGTATGGTCAATTTACATGTTTGTCTATTATTAGGTAAGATGTCCACTGGGCTGTGACATATGGGGACCCAAGGAGGGTATCCACTGATTTGAGTATCTACTTCCTGTTTCTGAGATCTGAAAGCAGAGATCTTCAGAGGTGCTGCTAAGTGTGGGACTGGGAAGCAAAAATGACTGAGATCAGGATACGGAAATCTCATTGCTGCTCTCCACCAAGAGTTTCCAGAGAGATGGAGACGTTTAGCAGCTTTGTAGCCTCTGGAGAAGCAGCCAAGGCCAGGACCTTGGAGCCTGGGTGGCTGGACCACCTGACAAGGAGGGATTGCTTCTGGAAGTCTAGAAAGAAGTTCTTTGGTTGCTCAACTGATTATCTGAAGATCTTTGGCACCCTCTCCCCGCAGTCCTTATATTTACTGCCCCTCCAGCCTGACAGTCCTCCTCAAACTCCTCCTGGCTCACACTGAACCTGATAACGGTCTTCCCTGCTAATTCTGAACAAAGAACCACAAAGGACCATGCCTACTCAGGTTCCTGGAAACCTACAACAGTAACCACAGAGAAGGGTGAGGGTCAGGAAGAGTCAGGCTCAACAACAGCTTCTTCTGAGTCCCTCGTTGTGCTCTACATGACATGGCCATACTGGGGATGGAGGGGAGTGAGGAGGAGGAGGAGACACTGTCCACTTTTCAGTGTTTATTATCAATTATTATCAATGATGGTGGTGAGGAGCATAAAATAGGGCCCCTTCAATGTTTTACTTTCTGCAGAGAACACAAATGCCAACATCATCGCCACTACCACCACCACCACCACCATCAAAACCACCACCACCGCCATCACCATCACAGTTCACATTTAATGAGTAATTTTTATATGCTGTACAATATTTTAAGCACTTGTACATTTAAATTACTATACTAAGTCAATGTGAGAGATACTGTCATTCCTGTTTTACAGAGGAGAAGAAAGATACACTGAGCTCAGGTCGTTAGCCCAGCTAGTAGGCAGGAGAGCTCAGACCCCGAATCCCAGGCAGTGTGACTGCAGAGCTCACGGTTCCACTGCTACATATTATTGCCTCTCACAAAATACAAATTGATTTTGAATATCTGATTCTGTATTTGCATCCTTTTAAAAACTTTTTTCTTATTTAATGTAATACCCAGTAGAGTTGAGACCTGGTTTTTTATTGTTATTATTATTATTATCATTATTTTAGCAATTTTAGATAATGATGTCAGTCTGCCTTTGGATCATACTTTCCATATTTGGAGGGAAAGAATCAGAAAGGGCTCTTTGGGTACACAAATATAAAACACGTGCTCTTATTTTTCTTGGAGAAAAGTGAGGTTATCATAAACCCAGATATAGATGCTGCAGTGCATCCTATTAAGTTCTGTTTTGTAATATAAATAGAATGGAATGTATTTTTAGGATGACTGTATCCTTCCAGAATTAGAGAATTTTTTCCTTTAATAAGGACAGGACCTGCGTGGTTGGAAGAGCCCACACAGTGTTGTTAGAGACTGGATAACCCAGAATTTGGAGGGCAGAGCTCACTCTCTTGGGTAGCGGTGAGTTTCTCCTGAAGGAAATGGATGTTTTCCCTGTCACTTCGTTTTCAGGGCTAGCAAGGGAGCCGGAGATCAGGGGGTGAGCAGTAGTCCAGGGAGAGGGCTGGAGATGCTTAGTGAGGTCTGGGTTTCTGGGGACAAAACAGAGAGCTGGAGACAGGAGTTCAGAGCTTGGGGGTTGGCCTGTGAGCCCTACGTGCAACCCCTTGTGGCATTAACTATGCTGCTAGTCTCTGTTATTCTTGGACGCCCTGGGCTTTCAGTTAAACTCCAGGGCCTGGTCTTTACTGTGCTTTGGGCATTTGGCATCTGACAAGCAGGCCAGTGCTCACAATATGAGCCAGATTTGGTGGCCGGGGATCCGCAAAAACATGGCTGTGCAGGCGGGGCTACGGGCAGTGCAGGGATGTGTCCCACGCCTCCCGGAGCACCAGGACCTACCAGAGGAGAAAGGATAACCCGGCGGAGAGGGACAGAGGCTTGGACTTGGGGACTTTGTATGTTAAAGGACATGTAGTCACAGTTTAAAGAGGTCTGGGAATAAATGTAGGTTATGTTGAAATAATGTTTGCTCTGAACAGTAGCAGAGAAACCAGCTCGGTACACAGGAGACACGCTGCTTCGTTTGACTCATCAAGTATTTTTCAAACGTAAGAAACAGACCTTCATAAAGAAATAGAAGTCATATGATTCTCAGTGTTGTTTTTGTTATATTGGTTAAGGATATAAATATATAAAACTCGTTAAAAAGTCTTTACCCTTACAGTTCTTAGTCAACTGTAAAACCAAGCCAAATTTTAAAGTCAGTGCAAGCTAAAGTACAAAAGCACACACTTATTAAATTGTTTATTAACGATAGCAAATTACTGTACGTGATGATGTCGTTTTGGTGAAACTCAGTGGCCAAAATGGTTTAAGAGTGGAAGAGAACAGGCTTAGTCCCAGTTCTAGGTTTTGACCGTGGCAAGCTAGAGAGCGCTTATTGGGGTAAGTCAGCTATAAAAATAATTGCAAAATTCCCAAGCTTTGTTGTCTACTTCAGAATGGGCAGGTCTCATATTTAAGAACAACAATAATAATAAATTCTGCCAGTGACAATCCTCAAAGGCTGGTTTTGATGATATACCACTTGATAACCATATAAAGCTGCCCTATATGCTCAAAGATGAGGTTACATCTGTGGCATTTTTGAAAATCTGCATTCAACGGGAATCTAATACAACTCTGGTGTGAGTCAGAAGCAGAACAGCTTCCTATGCATTTCCTGTCTACACGCTGGTGTAAACAAAGATATCTGCTCAGTGCCTACAGGAATACACCTCTAGGCTCAGTGAGCCATGCCTACGTCATCACGAACATGTGTTAGCTCAATTACCCCACCCCACCCCTTTGTTTTTTCCATTGTAAGACCTTCATTCACATACTGTGGCATGTCATTGTCATCCGTTTGATGCAAATGTGAACAGAAAACAACATTGCAATGCAAGCACCAAATGCTCTGACCAGGGAGAGACTGCCCTTTCAGAAGTAGCTGATTCCTAGAAATAGTACATGACTTGCCTGAGAGTGCGCCCTTGATATGCAAACCAACCGATCCTGAGTCCACTCTGCCCCCTTGACTAGCTCTTGCACTGCAGGAGGCAATATTTCTCTACCTCAATCAACCCAGAGCCAGGTACCGACCACCCCTATAGCCTACAACTCACCAAAATTGTTCAAACCTTCCAATCCTAAACCTGCTCACTGCTTAGCTTGCCTCATGCATTACTTCCTATAAAAACCACAAGGAAGGCTTTTGCTCATGCTTTCCTCTGACTCCTTCTGACTCCTGACCAACCCTGGTGCTTCCCCACAAGTCCCTGCATAGTTTAGCATGCCCCTTCCTTTTAGGAATTCTAAGTAACCAAATATCTTATCAGTGGCAATCATCTGTTGCCGCACCATACCTGGATAAAACCATAATCCCGTACTTATGAAAACAATTGGTAACCTGCTCCTGCTATGGTTGGAGGGAAAGATTGTGAGCTCCAGAGAACAGGGGCCTGGTTTCAGTTGTCTTTAAATCCCCAAGGCCTAGCATACTATTTGGGATCACTGTAAGCCTCTAGACTGTGACAGGATCAATGAGGTGTGTCCTAACATACCTTGACTATTACAACCATTGAACAAAACCAAACAAAATAAAAACTTGCTGGATCCACAAATCTAACATGGCAATGAACATTCCCCCTCATCAGAGTAGAGGGATAGGTCTGCAAGATGCATAGTTATCTCTGTAAACCATCGGGGGGTAGGGAGAGAGAATAAGTAACTGTGTAATGAATCGCTTATCATATCAAGTTCTATCTTCCTAACAGGGTCATCATTGACAGAGGGATAGTGGTTTTAAAACATATCCTCGAATTCTTTGACACTCCTCCCCTCAAGAGGTGGTTTTATTTTCCTGCTTCTTTGCATGACTGGTAAACTTTGATTGGATGCCAGACATTCTGACTCTATCTCATTGGGTGCTGGATATTTTTGTATCCCTATAAATATTCTGGGACACAGTTGTCTGGAAACAGTTTGATCCTTACAGGTCTTGCTTTGAAGATTTGTTGGGTGGGACCAGGGCAGCATTGAGTCTAGAGATCACTTCCCCCACTGTAAAGGTAAGACTTTTCTGAGTGTTCTACCCAACAGTTATGAAATGTTCCAGTCTGGCTGGTAGAAACAGGCGCTCTTCCTGGATCTGGGCCAATGTGAATACTGTTCCTTCTAATCCTTCCAGATAGGTCTTTTCCCAGCATTGGGTGGTCTGTTCACAACGTACATGGATCAATGTGCTGCTTTAAAAGGGACCCTCTGCAGATCTCTGCAGTTTCCTCTCTAAGCAGCTCCCTCTTCCCTAGCACCCTGCCCCATGAACTTGAGTCTCCCCAGACTCTCAACTCTGTCTCCTCAACTTAGGGAGTCCACTGGGCTCCTCTGGCTTCCCCTCCCTGTGCTATGGCCTGGAGACTATCCAGGTAGTTGCTGGGACCATGTAAGAGTCACCTTGTTGGTGTCCCATTTCTTAGGAGTCACTATCCTTCATTATCTAATTTCAGTGACTTGAAAAACATTATCTCATTTAACTTATGATTTTTTTAGTGGATTTTTTGTTGTTGTTGTTATTGTTTAGTTGTTGTTGTTGGTGATGGTGGTGGTGGTGGTGGTGGTGTGTGGGTGGGTGTGTGTGGGTGTTTGTGTGGATATGTGTGTGTGTGTGTGTGTGTGCGTGCGCGCGCACGCACCCACGTTTCTGGGCAGGCAGGTAATTTGAATTCTGTTACTCCATCTTGGTCAGAAGTAGACATTCCCAAAGTGTATCAGAAAGTACTTCGAGCATCCACACTCCCAACCACGTTGTACAGGAGTTTCTGTTGCTTTACATCTTTATACTGTTGGTATTTTCAGACTTTCTAATTGTTTTAAGGATTAAACTAGTTCACATAAGGGACTTGAAGTGATGTTCCTCACAATACAATCTAAAATTGAAAAAAGAGAGGAAATATTTAACCTAAAGCGATAATCTCTACTCATGAAATTTCAGGCAGAAGGGGACTATGCCAATACTTGGGGAATTCAGTCTACTACTCTTTACCACCCGAGTATTTCCATTTGTTTATTTAAGGAAAGCAAAGTTGTTAACACATTAAAACCAACAGTTCTGTGAAATGGAAGTAACGTTAATGCCTACTGCAAATCTTACAAGCATTTAATTCCATGAACAGAGAGAACCCTGGAGATTCTTGGCAAAAATGTCCTACTTAAAGTCCAGGGGAAGACACAAAGATGGATGCGCGTGTACACACAGGATGTCCTGGGCCAGAGAAGCAGCATCAGCTGGCCACTTTGGTCATTTTGTCACGCCCTTCTCTCTCTGGGGACTGCATTGCCACCGCTAAAAGCACTTATAATTGTTTCTTTGAAAATGGCCATATTCTCCAGAGAAGCTCTCAAGGAAGAAATCTAATTATCTTGGAATTATTGAATTTTCTGGGTACCGTCTTCTAGGTAGGTAGACAGAGTATTTCATTTTTAGAAAGGTTGTTTGCTATTACACATAATGGACTGTTTGTCCTCTCCCTCCCACCATGGTTTGGAGAGAGAAGCAGTGGAATTCATCAATCCCTCCTCTACACCTGGCCTTCATCAAACACTGCAAACAACCAACACTGTGTAGAAGCATTTGGTTAAAAAAAAAAAAAAAAGGCAAAGCTTTGGTAGTGAGCATAGTTATTAAGCTAGAAAAATGCCTCTACAATCTTCATTTTATTTTGTTTTTAGTATTTGTACATCCACAGTCCTCATTCTGCAATAACATTTGTTTTGTGGTTGCTGACGGATGTGATAAAACAGTCCAAGATCTGCTTTCCACAGTTCTTTACAACAGACCAAAATAGCATTCTTGTTCACGCTAGGATAGCCCAGCGTTGGCGTGCCTTCTGGCCAACTAGCTGAGGGTGAACAGAACGTACGTGGTCAATTTCTCAGTGGTAGAATATCCTCTTTATAGTTACAAAATTGCTTCCTCCAAGGACAAAGCTGCTTTATGCTACTTTTTCACTTCGTCTAACGCAGAGGGTGAGAGTCACAAGAAATGGGAGACAAGGGTAATCACGGCATTTGTTTCTGGAAATAAAATGGTCTTACTTCCTTGTCAATGTGAGTGCCAGGACTTCACTGATGAAAATTAAGTAAAGGTTTTCCATCAAAGAACTTTCTTTTGGAGGCTTTAAAATTCAAACTGCCATCAAGTCTTCCACATAATAAAGCATGTTTTAAAGTTTCTCGGATTTTTTTAAATGGGCATTTATATCTTTTACGTACTCCTCAAGTAATATTTGCAGCAGAGAGAGGCCATCCAAACTTGCTGACACTAATTAGAGTTGTGTCTTCCATTTGCTCTGATTAGACATGAGGAATGAGAGAGGACCAGTCAGGATAGTTTCAATCATCATTAGTTCCTATTCAGTGTCAAGCCTGCCTCTGAAAAACCTTCCGCATCCAAAACCAGGACAGATCTTAAAAATGAGTCCTCGCCCTAGCTGGTATGGCTCAGTGGATAGAACATCAGCCTGCAGACTGAACGGTCCCAGGTTTGAATCCGGTCAAGGGCACATGCCCAGGTTGTGGGCTCAATTCCCAGTGTGGGGCATGCAGGAGGCAGCTGATCAATGATTCTCTCTCATCATTGATGTTTCTATCTCTCTCTCCCTTCCTCTCTGAAGTCAATAAAAATATATATATATATATATATATATATATATATATATATATATGTGTGTGTGTGTGTGTGTGTGTGTGTGTGTGTGTATGTGTGTGTGTGTATATATATATATATATATATATATATATATATATATATATATATATATATTTAAAAATGAGTCCTCTCATCATGCCATTTCCTTTTTTCATGATACTCTGGTGGGTGGGTTCCAAACTTGACTGCAGGGTCCTGAATTAGAACAAAACTATTCATTCTAAAGTCGAAAAGAAACATTCTTGCCAAATGGGTCTGGAAGCTCCCAGAGTACTATTCGCCTCACAGCCTCTGGAAGGAAACTTCAGAATCACCCTCAATGCACCCTTTCCTTCCTCCCACGTTCAACAACCAACGGGCTATCTTAAAAACACCTCTTCCCATGTCCAGCGAGAGCTGCTCTCTTCATGCCCTACCATCATTCATGTGCATATAGGCCCCAGCGGGTCTCCCTGCTGCCTGTCTCTCTTCAGTCCCAACAGAGTTGCCACATCGGCCTTTCAGACACGTGACCAGCACTGGATCACTTCTGTGCATAGGTGTCTCTCCCTTTTGTCTTGCAGCTTGGCTTTTAGATGGTCTTCTGTGCGGAGCCCTTAGGGCTGAGCCAACTGAGCCCCAAAGCTCCGTCCCTCCTCTTCAAAGAAGCTCCTCCTCCTCTATGACTTGTATTTTGGATCTTGATTTCATTGAAAAGGAAGCATGTTCGTTAAACAAACAAGCCTACAGAGCACTGGCCACAAGATAAAACCTGAATTCCTTATCATGACATGGAAGGTCTTCTACAGAAAGTCCCATCCTATCCAGGAGCCTCATCTCCTGCCATTTCTCCCAGTAACCTCTGCTCCAAGCCTTCATCAAGGGCATGACCTCTGATATGTCAGGGTTCCCACACTCCTTGTTGGGTATACCTTTCTGCACTTACCTCCCTAAAGAACTCCTAGCAACCTTGAAGACACAGCCCTGTGTTACTTCTTCATTAAACCTTCCTCAGCTTTCCCAGTTAATTATTCCCATCTTCGTGCTCCCATCATATTATAAACCTTTATCATTGCAGTCTTCTATACTGCATTGCCATATTATATGTCTTTCTTCCTGGGACCTATCGTATCTCATTGATCTTCAAATCCCTGGCATTGAGCACAGCTTTCTTGGCACAAAGGAGGCATTCTCCATTTAATGAATGCTCTCGTGTTGTATGAAACCAAACCTTTTCCCCATCACTTTTAGTAATGTCTGTGTATGAGACTTTCTAAATTCAAATTATCAAATAAACAAAAAAATTCACTTACAATATACTAGAAAAAGAAAAGGACCTTTGAAGAGGGGAAGAATGTGGGCTGACTAAAGGAAACTAAGACTCACAACTGACCAAAGGTCTGAGATTTGCAAAGGTCAGCTATTTGCACACACTTGGAAACTCTCAGGAGTCTGTAAGCACCAGAGTGAGCTGGCTTTGGAGGATGAAACTAACATTTCCCCCTTTATTTTAGGTATAGTTGAGTCTCACTAATTCAGACTAAAATGTGGGACAACTATTTGAATTAATGAAATTCAATATTATAGGATGTTTTAAATATAGTTGCTGTTTTAACACTTTAGACTTGGTTTAATGAAAGTACAGGATCATCCTATGCAAACTAAATTGTTAATCATTTAAAAATAGTCCAGTCTACCATTTGTCTGTATCATTAATTCCATCACACACATTATTTTTCAAAGATAGGTTAAAGGGAAACTTTTTGACACTTGTTTGGATGATCACGATTCTGAACTAGGTTCCTAGGCATCAATAATATTTCAACATAAACGTCCTTTTTCAGCAAATATGCATTAATGCATAGTATTCCTGGAGACTGGAATGAACCGGGCTAGGAAGAAGCTGCTCTGTACTCACTTCATGTTTCCAAATTATTTTCATGGTGAATTTAGCCAGTTTTCCATAGCTCATGTAACTCCAGGCTGGCTTGAGTTTCCTGCTTCCTTCTTTGGCAAGACTGCACCAAACCTTTTCAAGAGAAGTGTTCTTACTTAGAGAAAAGGAAATATCCGATCCAGGCTGTTTTACATGCGCTAGATGCCAAGCACCAAACAAAGCAGCTCAGCTTTTCAAAGATTGGATGTTGTAACTGTAGCCACTTGAGCAAAAGCTCTATCCCTGGACAAGCCAAGTTAAATAAGGCAGAATTAGGGAGCATTAAACTGATCTCCATGTCTAGTGTTCATAAATCTGCATGAAAACGTCCTGAATCAAAGAAAATAAATTAAAAATGTGTCATACTGGTTCTCATCCAATGGATCTGTGTGTCTTGGAGGAGAAATGCATGGCTTGGTGATACTGTGAGGACTGTCTCTTCTCAGTGCAGGCTGAGTTTCAGGCTGATTAAGCAGGGGGAGATAAGAAAATGCCGGGTTCTAGAAGTCAGCACCTGAGGAGATCACACAATTATTGCTTCTAAGTAAGGAAGCACCTTAGGAGATCACACACTTTATTGCTTCTAAGTAAGGAAGAGGAGGGAACAGTCTCATAGATGTCTTGAGAGCCATGACATCGGAGTGACTTTCAGCGAGGAACATGGGAGATCTACGGCCTCATCTATCACCAGATGCTCACCTCAGGCACAAGGATACAAAACTGTGAAGAATCAGACCTGTGTCATAAGTCCTACAGATTGGTGGAATTTTTGACCCTTGAGTAGAGGAAACTTACTAAGGTCTCTTAAGTGAGAGGGAGATGTATTGAGGAGGTTGATTTTATCACAAATGCAGTGCGTTGAGTATAGCAAATGACTTTTGGCTATAACTAAGGGCCACCCACTGCATAACAACATCGGACATGCAGCACACACAGTACAATGTGAAGAGTGCAATGCAGAGCCCCCGCTCCACAGCACAGTCTAACATATGACCCTACCTGCTTGGCTGCAGTTGACTAGACCAGGGATAAATTCTTGACCAATCAAAGCAATCTGATTCTTTCTTTAGGAATTTGGATTGAGAAATTTCCAATTAATATATAAAGACAAAGTCAAGTGTTATCTTCTAGAACAGGTGTGTATATGTGTTGGGTGGTGATTGGCAAGGATGAATCTCTCTGAGGCTGCATATTTTGCGGAGGGATAAGAGTGTAGCCAATAATTAGAGAGAAGTAGCAATGAGAGATAGAAGGAGGACTCTCCTCACGGCTTCTCTCTCCCGAGGTCCAGCTGCATTTCTGTTCTGGGTTCCATTAGACATCCCTTTATCCTTAAAACAAAAGTGTTGTGGAAACTCACTTAAATTGTGGTAGTTACTAATAACCAAAGCTTTCCAAGGAAGATACTAAATAAAACAGTCACTTATGGTAATACTGGCTTTTGTTTCTAGAAGTGTCTGCCTCCCTTTATAAGATGCTAGTCTCAGGGAGAAATATACGTAACCAAATCAGGCTTTATATTATCGACTTATTCGAAAGGGCCCAAGAGAGCAGCCATGTGAACTGTATAATTTGGTATCCTGAATATGTCTTTCCATAGCAAAGTTCTTTAAATTCAACCTGGATGCCACTTGCTACAATTTTGACCTCCTCCTTACTGGTTCTCATCTAAGTGGATTTGGAGAATAAATGACAACCAACCACTCTTGGAATAATAACCTTAAGTGCTAGACATAGAAATAGGCAGAAATTTTGAGCTAACTTGGTTCAACCTTCTAATTTCACAAATGAGGAGTCTGAGACCACAGAGGCTTATGTGATTTGCCCAAGGTCACATGTCTAATTGTGGCTGAGCAGGGATGAGAACCCAGATTACAAGCTGCCCCAAAGCCAAGTTTCATCCAAGAGAAATGCTGAAGGCAAAGCCAGTCATTTTTCTGGTTGTTAATTTTAACTTCCCAGTTATATGACCTGGATAGTTTCTAGCTCTGGGGTACTTTCACGGGTAAAAGCCCTTGGCACATGACTGATGGCTCCTCTGTTCAATTACTGACTCAGTAGTACATAGTTAAGTCATTGAGCTTTTAAGATCACCTTAACAATTTTGTTCTTGTTAGAATAAAAGGAACTTCTGAGTTTCAAGTTTATAGATCTTATTAAAGGAATACGTAGTCCAAGATGTTAGTCAAATTTCAGAAAAGTATATACCACATGAAATTAAAATTCTTCTAAACCAAAAGAAAAGGGAGGGGCGGGGGGAAGGCATATATACTTAACTAGGTGTTAATGATGTGCTTGCAAGTTATGACCAAGTCAATTTTCAGTATGTGTTACAAGTGGAAATGGCTGTTATTATTACCATTTCATATGATGTAGGTTTTATAGAGTATAGAAATATATATGTGAGGTGACCTAATCCTGTTAAGTCTATAATGCTTCTCTAACATCACATTTTTCAGAGAAAATACCAAAACCTGAGGAAGCAAATGCATTATGCTTTTTTAAAAGAGATAGATTAGGTCATTTGGACACAATTAAAATCCCTTTCCTTTCAAATCAACATGGACTATTAATTATATTGGCAAATCTTTAATCAAAGGAAAATAAAAGATGAGAAAATCTTTAATAATATTTAGAATCTAGGTTTAGGGTAAAATAGAGGGAAGAGACAGAGTTACTACTGTGTGTGTGTGTGTGTGTGTGTGTGTGTGTGTGTGTGTGTGTGTTAAACTTGGCCTTCAGTGCATGGTGCCAGATGCTTGGGATGGCTTGATCATGCTTCTAATCAGGTAGGGAAAAAATGGGATTTCTAGCATGAGAAGAAACAAAAAATATTCCAGATAAGGCTTAGCATGGTGGCAAAGAAAGAGCAACAGAAATTTGTTTAACTCTCCACTTTTCCCAAAGCACAACTAGCCACAAACATGGTGAGGGGGGGGGATCCCCCAGCCCTGTACTTATGGCCCAGGCCAGGGTGACCAGTAGGAGGATTCCCTAAATCAATGGGCCAGAGTCAGTTGGGGATGGAAGGGACATGGGAAGCGGAACAGGACAGTCCAGGGGGGGGGGAAGGAAGGAAGGAAGGAAGGAAGGAAGGAAGGAAGGAAGGAAGGAAGGAAGGAAGGAAGGAAGGAAGGAAGGAGAAAGGAAAAGAGAAGGAAGGAAAGGAGGGAGGGAGGGAGGAAGGAAGGGGAAGGGAAGGGAAAAGGGAAGGAAGGAAGGAAGGAAGGAAGGAAGGAAGGAAGGAAGGAAGGAAGGAAGGAAGGAGGAAAAGGAGGGAGGGAGGGAGGGAGGGAGGGAGGGAGGAAGGGAGGGAGGGAGGGAGGGAGGGAGGGAAGGAAGGGAAGGGAGGAAGGGAGAGATGGAAGGGAGGAAAGGGAGGAAGGGAGAGATGGAAGGGAGGAAGAGAGGGAAGGGAGGAAGGAAGGGAGGGAGAGAGGGAGGGAGGAAGGAAGGAAAGGAGGGAGGAAGGAAGGGAAGGAAGGGAAGGGAGGGAAGGGAGGGAAGGGAAGGGAGGGAAGGAAGGAAGGAAGGAAGGAAGGAAGGAAGGAAGGAAGGAAGGAAGGAAGGAAGGAAGGAAGAGAGAAGGGAGGGAGGGAGGGAGGGAAAGAGGGAAAGAGGGAAGGAGGGAGGGAGGGAGGGAGGAAGGGAGGGAGGGAGGGAGGGAGGGAAGAAGTAGGTACTTGAAAACGTTTGAATTAATGGATAAATGAATGAATGGAGACAGACAGTACTATACTAGGCTCTGTCCCTGGTCCTTCATAATGCCACTTCTGTGTGCCTACTGAATGTCCTTACTATGGTCACTAAAAAAAAGAGAGAAAATCAGTATGGATGAGATCTGGGTCCTATTAGAGAGAAGAGTAAGGGAAAGGGGCCTCACATCTTAATCACTTGACCTACTTTGGCCCATGTCCTTGACTGCCACTGGCAGCCTCCCCAAAGAGAGTTCTCATTCTATCTGACCTGGCTGCGTCATGAGGTCTGACAGGGTCCCAGGCTGAAGTGGTGGGGCTCTAGAATACATTTTAAAAAATATTTCAGAATCTGATCTGCTACTCAGCAATTTGATTTAGAGCAAACAGAGGAAATGGAACACATTTCTAAGCAAATATTTCCCTGATTACTTACACATGCAAATTCATGGACTAAGTTTAGAGTGTAATTAAGCACCCAGTGGTTTTTTAGTCCACACTCATAGACCAGATCAGATGCCTAAAGGAGGCACATGGTTAGTTTATTTCTGTGTTTTTGCTTGTGCTCTCAACTCTGGGCTCTCACCTGAAAAAAAAAAAAATGCATTGGCTCAGAGGTGTCAGTGACCCAGTTGTGGGGCTAAAAGAACACAATGGCTCAAGGGCATGCCAAGGGTTGTGATATTAAAAGATACATCTGATCAGAATGATGTTCCTGTGGGCAGAGAAATGCAGAGTGATGGTTTCCTCTTAGCGGGTAGGAAATCAGGGCAAGGTAGACACCCTCCTCAGCACAGCTCTCCCTCTTGAAGGAAACAATTAATGGCCAGCTACCAAAGCCAATATCAGTTTCCCATTGTTGCAATTCACTTTTTATATACTTCCCCCGGCGCATATGAAAATGTTAATGCCTTGCAATTATGTGCCAAAGGACATGCTCAGATGCCAGGTTTACACATGCAAAACAGATGAGTGGTTTGGAAAATGGGTTCATTGTTTCTTTGCAAGCAAATGGCATCGCCGCCTTACCTCCTGCTCACAGTGGCCAACAGTTCACCTTTCTTTTTGCCTTTCCTAGGAGCCTTGTTTGCTTAAGAGTTTCTTCACAGAGCATCCATTTAACAAATCTATGACAAGCAAGGATTTGTGATGGAGAGGTTGTCAATGATGGCTGTGTACATGCCCCTCGAGGGCACTGGTAGCCTACGCTGCCCTGACTTCCTACACCAGCATTATGGGGGAAAGACTGCCTTTGACAGACACTCAAAGAGAATGCCCTATGCTATGCGCTCTGATTTTAACTCTCTGACCTACCTCTTCCACTCGTTTTCCACTGTGAGCCGCCCATGGAGGAGGATTCTATAGCCTGTTCCCTGCTAGCTAGGAAAGGAGGTCTTCTCTTTTTATGAGAATATAGTGCCCAGGATTTATGTATGAGTAATTTTTTAAATACCATTCAGTGAGAACACACTACCTGTCAGGTGCTGTGTTTACAAACATTAATATATTTGTTCCTCAGAAACAATTCTAACAACTCTACAAGCTGGACATCATTATCTCTGTTTCACAGAAGCGATCAAACAACTTTTCCAAATCACAGATAAACAGAAGAATGGTTTTCAAACCCAAGCCTATCTGAATGCAGACCTCTGATTCTGCATCAATTATTACAAACCTCCCCATTCTATCCCCATAGATGCCTAGAGAAGCCTAGCAGGGCCCCAGTCCACTTTTGAATCAAAACAATACTTGGGAGTAATGCCTTCCTTCTAAGACATATGATTTCTTCATTGTGAACGATCACTGTATCTGAAAAGCAGTACGCTCAATTTGGCGGGGCAATTTCTGAACATTTATTTTCCCCTGCATATCCAAAACTGATTGCAGACCTTTGCTTGCTTCTGCTTCACCCCAAGGGAAAAACAGTGTGGCCATGTTGAAATCTTATGTTCCCTTATCCATTGCATTTTAACAGGCGGAGGCAAGTAATGAGAGCCTCAGACTGTCATCTTCATGGGGCATGGTGCACACAGCTTAAACACATCCACTGGCATGTTAAACAGCCTTTGGAGAATTATTCCTGGTGCCTCGAGAATGACACCACAAGCAGAAACACATGGAATCCATGACTTTTCAAAACCCAGCCTTGTTTCAGACAAGAAGGTTGTGTTCGGTTTGTAGTTAATACTTCTGTGGGTCCACGATGGTCCCATTGTCTAATATAAGGACTCATTGGGGTTCCAACGTGGTAGAACACCAGGTAGGAGAGGCTGGCCCTACCCCACTTACGTGTCAGAAGGATTTTCCAAGAAGGGGATGATGGACACTGTTCACCCCAAAGTCGCATGTCCAACGGAAATGAGAAAGAGGCATTTGTGGCTAAAGGAAGCATCCAGAAGGCTTGGCAAGGATCACCTTGCTCCCTTTTGTCAGAGATCTGCTTTCCCTTTGTCTCCTGAGTTCAGGAGTTGGAATCAGGCCTGGGTGTGTGACTCTCACTAATCAAAACTCCTGGGAACGGCTCTAACTCCAAACACCTTTTGCAGTTCCCACATAAAGAACTCCTGTCCTTGTTGAAGAGAAGTGTCTTAAACACTTCTTGGGTGAGTAGTTGCCATCTCCAATAAACTCAAAGGCTGTACTCTCCTACATAAAGGTGTGAGCAGCACAAACATGGTGCACAGAGCTCTGCAGGTAAAAATAACGTAAAAAATCAATTAAGTTATGGAATAGACTATGGTCTAAGTTGGCCATTGCACTGCTGCTGGGGTTTAACATTTGTTTTCCTTTATCCTTGTTACTTTAAACTTATCTTTTAAACACAAATATTCTGTGCTTCCAATTTTGTGTGTCCAAAAATTGATGGGTGCAATGTAAATGAGATTCGCTAGAGACCTTCCATGGCAGTGAAATTGGGTGACGCCTCTGCTGCCATTGCTTGGGCCTAAAACGCACAGTACCCAGACTTCTCGGTCTGTAGGTTCTTTCACTTTGAGCTTCCATACCAGCTGTTTGCTCTGGAACACGGTCCCCCTCTCATCAACAACATTTCCATCGTGGGCATTACACGCCGATAAAAGGAACTGCTCAAGCTTGCCTTTTCCCCTGACACTTGGTGGCATTTCTGTCGGCACCAGCGTGCTGATGGTGAACATATCTCCAGAGAGCCAAAGAGAGGACTGGCATGACTGCCATTCATGCCTATTTCTTCATCATATGCCCTTCTAATTAATTTCTGACCTTTTCAGGAATACACATACAAAGAAGGGCATTGGAAAAAAATGCCTTCTGTGGAATATTATTTCTCATTTATTTTCAATCTAAAAACAAAATCCTGTACATTCTTCAAGGCCCAATTTCAAATGCCACCTTCATTATGAAGTCCTCACTAAGTATTAAAGTCAGAAGTGTGCCGAAACCGGTTTGGCTCAGTGGATAGAGCGTCGGCCTGCGGACTGGAAGGTCGCAGGTTCGATTCCGGTCAAGGGCATATACCTTGGTTGCGGGCACATCCCCAGAGGGGGGTGTGCAGGAGGCAGCTGGTCGATGTTTCTCTCTCATCGACGTTTCTAGCTCTCTATCCCTCTCCCTTCCTCCCTGTAAAAATCAATAAAATATATTAAAAAAAAATAAATAAATAAAGTCAGAAGTGACCGCTTTTCCCCCGTGGCTTCCCCACTCTGTTGAGGGCATCCCAGCCACAGCACTCATCTCATTGGGCCTGATCGTTTAGTTCTTGAATGACAATCTGCCTCTAAACTGTAAACGTCTGGTTGACAGCGAGTCCTGTTACACTCTGGGTGTGAATTGGGCATCCACGGTGATACCTGGCATATAATAGTTTCCAAGAAATGTTTGCTGAGACAACTGACTCTATAAAATTTTTTTTGTAATATCATATTCCAAAGGTGCTAAGATGCACTATTTCAGTGGTTCTAAAAAATTTACCATGCGTCAGCATCGATTGGAGAGCTTGTTAAACCCAAACTGTGTGGGTCCCACCCGCAGAGGCCTAGGGGGAAACTGGATAATTTGCATTCCTAACAAGTGTTCAGGTGATGCTGGTAATTTTGGTCCGGAGACCACCCTATAGGGAGCACTGAACTTTCTTGTTCACATTTCAATATCTCTGCTATCGGGCTATGTCTTAAATTGTTGATATGTCAGTTTGACTGACAAACCTTTGCATTCATAGTAGTATCTATCTATCTATCTATCTATCTATCTATACATATATATATATATATATCTATATATATATATATTGTATTTAAAAAAGCCAGCACCCAGAACGCCCAGAGACCAGAACACCATGGCCTCGCCCCCCAGGGAGCGGTTAGGGGCACCCCTAGGCAACGGGATAGGGTGCGAGTGTGATGGGGGAAAGTAGAAGAAATAGGGGGGCAGGTCTTAAGGGTCTGTGGGGTTGGGGTGGTCGGCCCGGAGTAGGTTTGGAGTGTGCTGGGGAAGGAAGAGGAAGATCCGCTCGGAAAACGGCTCAGCACAGTACCTTGCTCATTGCGACCAGGACGGACAGAATGGGCAGTTGTTTCGTGAGTGCGCTTCCGACCCACATGTTCATGGCAGCAGCAGTGCTCCCGAAACTTCACAGATTCCAAATAGTAAACAGCTATCAACGCCAAAGAACAGAAAAATCCTCTCCAACTAGAGGCCCTGGAGGTTGCAAGGAGACTGAAGGAAACACCACTTAAGGAGGAACTAGAAAAACCGGAAGTATGCGCCCAGAGGATTGTGGGATTGTGGAGGCCACCTGGGCGCCTAAGGCCTGAACGTGAGCCTGTTATTGCGCATGTACACGGTCAGCCCTATCGTCCTCACACTCGCAGTATTTGGACGTGACTTCTGGCGGGAAGTTATTTCGATTGAGATTTGCAGGGAGGAAGATCAGAATTAAAGGTTTCATTTGTTACCTTGGTTTGAAGCAGAGGAAAATGGGATAGTGACGAATAAGAAACTTTGGAGATAGCGAAGGGCAGTTTGTCCAGACTGTTGAGAGCTAAGAATTAGAGATTAATTGGGATAAAAATCCTGCTAATAGCTCCTGATGCCTGAAATCTGAGCACTCTACTTTTAGGTTTTCCAGTTCAAGTTTTTGGAGACTGCCTATTAAAACATTCCTGTTTGGAAAGTGTTTGTATAGAAGCCCATAAGTATTAAGTATTTGCTGTGTTTACCATGCTTAGCTCTCTGTAAGGTATGTGGAATAATGTTAAATGCCTCATGTTCTCAAAAAGCCTGACTTTTAAAATAAAAAATAAAGAAGAAATATAAATACCATATTTTCCGGTGTATAAGATGACTGGGCGTATAGAAGATTTTCCTGGGTTAAAAAGTCATCTTATACGCCGGAAAATATGGTATTAAAAATAAAAAAAGAAGAAGCTTGAGTTTTAGGGGCAAAATCAGGCAGGCGGGCAAGTGGTTAGGAGCAATCAGGCAGGCAGGCAGAGCGGTTAGGGTGATCAGGTAAGCAGGTGAGTGGTTAGGAGCCAGCAGTCCTGGATTGCAAGAGGGATGTCAGACTGCTGGTTTAGGCCCGATCCACAGGGATCCCTGTGGGATCGGGCCTAAACTGGGAGTCAGAATCCCCCAAAAGGTCCCGGGTTGCGAGAGGGTTCAGGCTAGGCTGAGGGACACCCCCTGTTCACAAATTTCATGCACCGGGCCTCTAGTATAAAATAATGGCTTTAAAATTGACAGTATCTTAGATTTAATGAAATGTGGTAGTTTTCCCATTAGATATTTGAAACTACATTATAAAGCATAGCAATGAAATGTTTACATACTTAGCCGAATGCTAGTTCTAGAGAACACATGCATAAGATGTGGCAACAGACTATCTGCTCTGTAGGGCCTCATATGAGATCCATTAGCTCAGCCTGTTTAAGGGCATCAAGAAATGAAAGACAGGCATTTCACATTCATTCTGGTGACTGCTAAGGCCTATCTCCTCTAAAGTTCCATGAGGACAGAGTTTATATCTGGTTAGCTCATCATTGTAGCCCTAGCTATAGAAAAATTCCTACACATCACTCAATAAATATTTGTTAAATGGATATTTTTATTTTAAAAATGTCTGAGTTTTAAAGTGTCTTACCTTCTATAAATGAGATGAATTATGAGACATACCAGGATTTCCTGTGAAATAATCACCAACTAATGCCAGTACTCCTGACCTTCTCTTTTCTCTTATGCCAACAACAAAAATGCAAAATAAAAATTTTAAAAAATCAAGAGCAATAATAACCAAATTGAACATGTTGCAGTTAAGCAAGTCTCCCAAGGTCATGGAACCAAATAGGTTACCTCAGGTGCCCTCCTTGCAAGAGTGGCCCAGGTTTGCCTTCCTCAAGAAAAGCTGTTTGCTGGAAAGTGGTGGGAACAGAGGGATAAAAATTCCTTCCATGGATAAGAAGACTCAAGCGCAGTCTGACCATCGTTTCCATAACTTTACTGAACTTGAGCCTAAAGGAACTTTGGCATTTAAGTCAGGAGTAAATAAATATCATCATTTCATCCCTTTTCAGAGCTCAAAACTGACTAAGAAGTAGACTCAGGAGTCATATAGGAAATACCAAAATACCCACAAATGGGAGGAGTGCCCATATTGTTTCTCTGAGACTCCCCAACACCAGAACCCAGGGTGTGGGCACTAGTGTTTTCTCCTAATGGGCAGTATACCACGGGTGCCTTAGAATGATAGAATTGGCTGCGAGGGGCCCAAATAATATTGCCTTATGTCTGCAAAACATTTTAAAAGCTGTTTAATTTTTTAATCATTCCAATGACTATTTCATGAATGTCTACAATAATTACAAGGCACAGTAGTCTTTCCTAGATTAGTCTATAATTTTACACCAAGCAGGCAAGCCTATAGTCAAACTCTGATGAAAGCATCACCAAGCACCACACAACTTCACCAACAACCAAGGGGCTTCTGCCATGGTGGGCTGCGTCTAGGATGGACCTTATGCCTTTCGGGGCTGGGGTCACTGTCAGGGATGAGAGAGGGGAGGTCTAGCAATAAGGGAATAAAGAAAGTGGAAAGAATAACAGATGGCTCCTATACTTTACTCTCTTTCCAGACTAGTCATCATGCATGGACAAAGTGGGGAGCAGGGGAGGGAGAGGAAGATGCAGAAAAGCTAGAGAGAAAACCAAATAGACCAGGAATAAATAGTCACTCTCAGGGGAAACACAATTCTTTCTCAGTGACTTGCTGCCTGAGAACTGAGGTCAGCCTTTACACTCAGGTGACTGTCATTTGCCCTTTCTACAATGACCCTATGACAAGGGATCGCCAGTCCAGAAGAGGACTGGCTCTTCCAGGTTTTGGTACTTGTCACTATGGGCAGACTCTGGCTCTTGGTTTAAAGGACATGATCAAATCAAGCTCTGCCACTCCTCTGGTAGCTGCCACTGCTCTGCCACCCCTGCAGCATGGTGTCAGGGTATAGTCCATGAGCTCCTCTTACTCAGTAATGGGTTCTCAAGCTTTGGGGGCTCTGCCCACAGCTTCAAAGTAACACACGCCTCCATGGCAACTGTGGTCTGGAGCATCTAGTAATTGCCTCTGTTGGAGGCAACTCTATTAACTTCTGCTACAGGGGATGTTACACTGCTTCGTAACAGGAAATGAGGGGACGTTTGGGCAGGAGGCGTGCAAAAGTCTAATGAGCACCACACCCTGACAGAGACAAGCCTTGTCAAAGCAGCTTCTTGTAAGGGCTCTACTGTTCGCATGGTTTTCCATCTCTGGGCAATGCACTGTTGGCTGCAAGAATCATGCCAGGCACTGTAAGCTCCAACACCTGTGTGCATCATGACATGGACGAGCTGTAAGTTGAAATTTATAAAAGCAATAGAAAGGGATCGTAAAAAATGCTTCACCCTCCACTGTAGAATGAGAACTATGCTATTTAGTTAAAGCAAGGAGTAATTTTATTTATCTATCTATCTATCTATCTATCTATCATCTATTTTTGAAAAAGTTTATTTAGAAAGTCACAGAGGTAGAAGAAGTGATCCATGGAAGAAGTGAGCCAGCTGGGCTGCATGGGCTCAGGAAACAAGTTATAGAGGCAAAAGACTGGCCCTTGGAGCTTAGGACAACAAAAGACAAAGAAAACAAGCCTGGGGGAAGAAAAAGGGAGCAGTGCTCCAGAGGGAGAGTGCCCTGGGGGGTAGGGGGTGGGGAAAGGTGCCAGTGTACTCAAGAGAGATAAAAAGCCACTGAGGCATCGTTATTTAAAGCAAACTATAAATGATTACTGGCTTCCTGCTATATATTTCCAATTTCCCATCACTGAGAAATGGTGAAATTCAAAGAACTTTCTCCATTTTGGCATCTTCTTGAGATGTTCCAAGTCCCAGTATTACTTTTCTGAGTCCTCCACAAATGTCTTTTCTCACACCAGTCTTACTATACCTTTGCATCAGCGCCTTTGGTCCTATTTGTAAAACATCCTAACCTCAACTTTTGAATCTTGGTCAATCACATTGGTGAGGAATTTTGCTGCCTTCCAATGTGCCTGCAAAATGCTTCTCTGAATTAGGGGGTACAGAGGGCAGGCTTCCCTATTAGTGTGTATGGTCTGTCCTACAGCTTTCTCTATTGCTCTGAGTGCTCCCCATCCAGCCTGCTGCGTCTGGGTTCTGCTCAATTTGATGAGAAGGATATCTTCTAGATCAGTGGTCAGCAAACTCATTAGTCAACAGAGCCAAATATCAACAGTACAACGATTGAAATTTCTTTTGAGAGCCACATTTTTTAAACTTAAACTATATAGGTAGATACATTGTTATTAACTTAATTAGGGTACTCCTAAGCTGGCCTTTGCTAAAAACTCAAGGGGCCAAAGAGCCACATGTGGCTCGCGAGCCACGGTTTGCCGACCACTGTTCTAGATGATCAGGACTGAGAAAGGCTCCCCCACAGAACAGAAACAAGAAAGTAGATACTGCCTAGGTCACATGAGTGGACACCTTTTTTGGTCGCAGATGTTCAGAGCATTGCTGGGAACTATTTTCTGTCCTCTGACATATGGGCTATAAGAACTGTATACAGATGTAAAGGAAACATAGGAGTAAAGCAGGTGGATAGATTGAGACAGTACAGCCCCACGTAGGGACTGAGCATGGGACTGGAGCATTAGGAAATGTAGAGAAGCTGCTGAGGATGGCCTCCACTGATTATAAAGTAGTATATTCTGGAAGACAGATTATGGTAATTTAAAGATGTATATTATAATATCTAAAACAACTCCAACAAATTACACAGTGGTATTACAAAGAGGGAGAAGTTAAAGGCAATACAATAGATTAAACGAAATCTTAAAAAATAACTGATTCACCCAAAACAAGAGAGAAAAGGCAGAATAAAGGAACAGAAAGAGATGAGAGAAAGAAAAAAAAAGCTTCAAAATATATAATGCAAAATCAGACAGAAAATGGGAGAAAAAGACAAATCTCCAATCATAATTAAATATTTTAACATCACTTTCTCAGTAACTGATAGAAAAAGTAGGAAAAAGACAAGTAAAATTGTGAAAGGTTGAAACACACTATCCATCAACTTACCCTAATTGACATTTAGAACACTACTCCCAACCACAGCAGAATATATAGTCTTCTTAATTGCACATAAACCATTAACCATGATAGATGAAGTATGCTGAGCTATAAAACAAGACTCATTAAAAGTAAAAGGATTAAAACCACAGAGTACATTTTATGACCATAATGGCATTAAATAGAAATCAATAGCAATGAGATATCTGAAAAGACAGCGAGCAAATATTTGAAAGTTAAACAATATGTATCTAAATTTTCAGCATCAATAGTCATCACAGGTATGCAAATTAAAACCATAATGAAATATCATTTTATACCCATTAAAATGGGTAAAATATAAAGTATGATAATGCCAGAAGTTGGTAAAGATACGGAGAAGCTGGAACTCTCACATATTGCTAGTAGGAATGGAGAATGGCACAAAAATGTAAGAAAAAGTTTTTCAGTTTCTTATAAAATTTACTTTTACATCTATTCAATGACTCGGGAATTTCCTACTCAGTATTTCCCCCCCAAAAATGAAAACATATGACCACAAAGAGATTTATACAAGCACATTCAGAGAAGCTTTATTCTTAAGAGCCCCAAACTGGAACTAGTCCAAATGTTCATCAACAGGAAAATAGATAAACATATTGTGGTATATTCATAAACTGGAATACCAGTCAGAAATAAAAAGAAAAAAATACTGATGCTGCAAAAACATGAATGACTCTTAAGACTTCCATTTAAGGTAAGTAAAAGAAGCTAGACACAAAAAAGTACATACTGTATTATTTCATTTGTATGTCATCCAAAAATAGGCAAAATTAATACATGGTGAAAAAAACACATGAATAGTAACTGCCTCTTGTTTCGTGTATTCGATTGGCATGTTTTATTTGATTGTCAAAATCACTGAATACTGAATCCTTTTTGATTGATTGTATGTAAATTGTGCTTCGGTTTTTTTAAAAGCAACCACATCTGGTAGGTATCAACTACATAAGGTAAAGTTTGATCATCCAAAAAAAATTATCAGTAATTTATTATGTGCCAAGCAAGGTGCTCATCTCTGGGAATACCAAGCTCTATCAGACCTGGTTCTGGCACAGAAAAATTAATGGATTGGAGGAAGGGAGGGAAAAGTGAATCCAAAATATTGGAACAAATGCTTTAATACAGCTATTGACTAGAGCTGTGTATGTGAGGATAGAGGAGAAAGGGAGATGTTACAGAATAGGATAATGGTCTGTTTTCTGACTACAGTGGCTAAATCGTTGCTTAAGGAGAGAGTGAGATGTTGTCTCTTACTTTCGGTTTTTGGAACTTGGGGTGATATTTTAGCAGGTGTAAGGGCTCTAAATAACCATTTGCTAAAAATTAAGGACAATCTCTTTTTCACAGTGGGAGATAGGAGAGACTTTTGCATCTCAGGGATAAATAGAAAAGGGCCAAAGACCTCCTGAGTGATAGGTTGAGAAGGAAGCAGGTCTCTCAAGCCAGGGTCCCTATGCCACGCTGCAGAGCAGCCCACAAAGCACCCCAAAGGATGTGGGTTGCTGGCCACACCCTTTGGGTCATGACAGCCCTGCCAAAGAATGTAGGGCCCCAACAAAGAATGTTCTGAAAGCCATTTTAGAGCCTTTCAGGAAAACCACAGCAGCAATCCACCACTTGCCATGTGTGTGGGTGGGCTCCTGCCTCTCCCTCTCTTCCTTGGCTCCTCTGCGCTCCCACTAAATTCTCAGCTCTGCTCAAAAGGAGGTGCAAGGCCAGGTACAAGTGCTTGCTGGGGATGTCAAAGACAAGGCACCTGCCTGCAAGTCCCCAAGCACAGCTCTGGGAGCCTTCCTCAGAGTGCCTTCAGGTTTCCCGCCAAAGCTCCAGCTCCTGTGGGATTGGGGCTCTGAGTCTTCCCAGAGGGACCACCCAGGGAGAGGTGGTTGTGGGGGGAACTCCAACACATCCTTTTCAACCACCACAGTATTAGTTTCCAATTGCTGCTATAACAAATTACCACAAACTTAGAGGCTTAAAACAACACAACTTTATTATCTCATAGTTCTGAAAGTCACAATCTAAAATGAGCCCATAGGGCCGCAATCCTTCTGGAGGCTCCAGGAGAGAATCTGTTTCCATGCCCTTTCCAGCTTCCAAAGGCGGCCTACACCTATTGGCTCATGGCCCCCTTCCTCCGTCTTCAAATCTAGCACCTTCAACTCTTTTCTCTCTGTCCCTCTGCGCTGTTCTCCCATAGCTTGCTATTTAACTCTGACTCCTTCTGCATCCCTTTTGTAAGACCCTTGTGTTTTCATAGAGCCCGCTTGGTGATCCAGAATAATCTCCCCATCTCCAACGCTTCAACTCAATCACATCTGCAAAGCCCCTTTTGCCATATAAGATAACAACCACAAGGTCCAAGGATAAGGATGTGGACACCTTTGGAGACAGTTATTCAGCCTACCACAACAACTCTACTATGCCAGTCTTTCCTCAAGAACCACAATAACAAAAGGCATCTAACCATTGAGTGTCATATAAATGTAGAGATGGAGATAAATAGAGATAAAGATAATTTTATATAGATATGTATTTATTCATTAAGATTGATAGTTGATTATGTACATATCTATTAATCTATTAATCTAATATCCGAAGCCATTGTTCTTTACCCCACCATCTCCCATCTCTGTTCCATGTTTCAATGAGAAACTCAGATGCTGAATTCTTGTGTGTAATAGCTTCAAACTAGTTTTTTCCCCCCTCTAGTTAGGACTTATCACATCCGTGGTTGGCAAGATTAGGAATGGGTTAATTCCTAGTTGGTCACATCTACAGAAAGCACATAAAATTATCCATGTCTCTCTGTAAATGAAACTGTTTGCTACTCATCCATAATGTCTTGTTTCTGGTTCTTGCCTCAGTGTTTTTATTTTCTCTTATCATTCTCCTACCTCAATAGAGGATGTGTTTCCAAGCAGACCCCTTCACCAACCTAAAGTCTTCTGGTCATTTTTGAAATCTGCTTCTTATTCAAGCATCCCGGAAGGTGATGCTCAGAAATACCACCCAAAGGAAACAAAAATGAGGGCTGAAAACTATAAACATATCAAACTATAGTTTAAAAATAAGATAGAAATCAGTAACACATTAAACGAAGGTAAATGAAGATTTATTTTAACAGTGTCACCTGACAGCACCCAGTCTCACTATTATCCAGTGGGGTTTATTTTTAAGTGTTGTAAAGTGCAGATTAAATCAGCATCAGTAAATTTTAGAACACAGAATCCTCCTTTCAGAGACGATCCTTAAATGGCAATAGCTGATGTGTGTTTGTGAGAGTCTGCTCATCTCCATGATAGTTAACATCTCTCTGTTGAGCCTTTTGTTGGAGACAAGAATGAAATATGTTCCTGATTTTTATATGCCTTTGACATTGTCAAATCATATGCCTTAGGGATTCTGGCTCATACTGCATAGATATTTGTTTATCACTGCCTCCCAACAAATGGTTCCTGAGTATTTATTGATAAGTATGACTGTTTTAAAAATATGGATCATGAATAAATGACTTTGAATGAAATTGGGAAACACTAGAGCAGTAGAAGCAGGAAGGCAATGAATCAAGTTTTAGGACTTAAAGACAGAGACTGTATCCTGCCCGCCCTCCCTTGCCTCACTCAGCCCCTTCACATCAATGGCAAGGATCGTCATAGGTTTATACCAAAAATAGTAAAAATGTTCTGATTGTAATATGAATCACCATAATTGAGAAATAGGTTTTTCAGATTTTTATCTTTAAAAATACTTAATGCTTGAAATGGATTTAACTCTTAGAGGATGGGTGATAAATGAACATTTATGAATTTAAAGAGAATGCCTGTGTCATTTCAAGATTATCAGAGTCTGTTCATCCTCATAAATTACTATTAATTCTTACTTGAATCCTTTGAAACTGGTCTCCGGATGGACCTGGAGCAGGTCTGCCTTAGGTGGGCTGGGGACAGTGGGAAACAAGGAAGGGCTTGGGATAGAAGAAGCAACAGGAGAGAGCCTAGGCGGGGCTGGTTTGGCTCACTGAAAACTCAGAGAAAAGAGGCCTTGGAGACAGGTTCCGGGATCATTGTGGGATGAGCTGCCACTGCTCATTGCTCCCCTGGTTGCAAGTCTTCTGGGGACCTTTAGAGTTTTAAGAGAGGAAATTAAAGATTCAGGCCTCAGAGGGAAGACAGGCCAGGGAGGGAGAGTGTGCTGGGGGTCCCTCAGTTTGTGGATTTTAAAGGCTGGAAGTTTAGAGGAGGTCTTAAGGGAGGACCACAATAGCATATGTATCAGCTTTATGCTAATGTGCCAAAATGAAACTTATTCCCCTCACTTCATTTGTCCCTGGGTGTGGCTGGCACAAATGACACTAATTGAATTTCTATTCTCTATCTCCCTGATTAGGCTGATTTAAGCTGTTTATACTCTGGTTGGGGAGGAGAACTGTAAACCATTTGCTCCTAAGTGTCCTTGGTTAGGGAAGATAAGATTTTGTGATTTACTAGATGGCTGTAAACTGCTTAGCTGTTTAACTATCTGTCTCAGTTTTCCTATTCCACCTGTCCTGGTTTACTAGCCTGGCTCACTTATAACATGTTTGCACCCCTCCAGTTTGTGTTTGTTTGTTTTTAACCTAAAATCAGAATTGTTGTCTCAAAGTGCAAATCTTATCAGATCTCCCTTCCCACCCATCACAAGTACACACTGAGCATGTAGTTACCTCTTCCCCCTTCTCTCTCAGACCTCAGGTCCACACTTCCTCAGAGAAGCCTTCTATGGTCCCTGAACTGGGTCAGGCCCCTGACACATGCTCCCATTGATACAGAATTACCACTAGCAAGTCAGACAGGGGGCCATATTTTTTAGCCAAGTGAGTGAATTTGGCAGGAACCAAAGAGTGAATATTTTCCTGAGGTAACTATGAAAGAATGTTAGAGGAATTCAAAGGTAGATTTAGATTTGGGTATGAGAAAGGCGTTGTCTGAATTAAAATCACTCTTTGACCTTGGAATGACCCAGAGAAATACTGAAGGCAAGGGGAGGGGAAAGTCACTTGCCATCAGCTGGAGAGTTTCTTGGGAAAAAAGGAAGCAATCAAGGGAAGGGGAAGCAGAAGTAACCAACATTTGGTAAGTTTTTTAATGAATCAAAAATCTTGTTTTCAAAGATTTTCAAGAACTCTTACAAAGGTGCATACAACCCTATACAATAAAAGCCTAATATGCAAATCGACCAAACAGTGGAACAACCAGTCGCTATGATGCACACTGACCACCAAGGGGAAGATGCTCAATGCAGGAGCTGCCCCCGGTCCACAGGCCCCAGGCGAACCAAGGCGGGTGCGAGCAGGAGACCCCGGATCACCCCACCGGTCACCCAGCAGATGGGCCCTGATCACTGGCCAAGCCTAGAGACCCTACCCATACACGAATTTCATGCACTGGGCCTCTAGTACAGTAAAATAAAATATATTCTTATTGAAGATCTAATTGGCTTTATTAAATGATCCATGAATCAGGTAGCATCTCATCTAGCAGAGCCTCAGAGAATTTGTACAAAATGGAAGGTTTTCCATGCAGAAGGGTGGGGCAAGAGAACTATTAACAAAAGAAAAGAAAGGTTTATTTGGAGGCCTGAACATCCTACTTTTGATGGGGGGGCAAGATAACAAGGAAGAGAGAGTTTTTAATCATGAAGATTGCTTCTTCTTTTTATGCAGGGGCAGTGTGGAGGGGTACAGGGGGATAGAAAGGGCCCACAGGACAGATTACCTCATTGGTGCTGACCAGAAGATTCTGGACTGGTTGGTTAAGATTATGTTTCTGGGACAGCTTGAAACTGCAATTGGATCCAGTATTACATCTAGGTTTGGTACCAAGGGCTTTTAGCATGAATGATGCCATTTGGGGCCTCTGGTTTTCTCTTTAGTGATTCAAATAAGTAATAAAAGTGAGAAAAACAATTTATATACACGAGATTTGCAAAAAGTATCGCAGTAAGGTTATAAAGCCTTTAGCCAATACTTTAATTTGAAAATATGAAAAATATGTCATTGATTTCTGAAGAAGCTATCTACATATTATATTGAAATCCACATTAATCAAGACCATTTTGGTAACAACTGTCGGTATCTATGTTTGTGAGTACTTTAAAAGTATGGGAGTAATCTGGAAGGACACACACCAAATATAAATGTGGTTGCCTATGAGGAGAGAGAGAGACATGGGGTGAAAATTGGGATGTAAGAACAGTTTCATCTTTTTTTTTTTTTTTTTTACCTTATTTATGTTTGAATTTCTTACAATTAGCTTACATTCATGTGTGACTTTTGGAATTAAAATAATAATAATACCTGTATAAAGAAACCAATAATATTCAACATAGATATTTTATTATATAAATGCCTACCTATTCATTCACTGAGATCAAATAACCTTCTCAGTGTTCAGAAGGCCAGGTAGGGCAGCCCCATTTTATTCCTCGACTTGAAAAAAAGAAGAAGCAGAGACAGGAAGCAGCTGGGTGACGAGCCCTGGCCGTGAGCTAGTGAATAGCAAAGACACGCAGACGGTTCCGTTCTTTGCCCTGTGTGTGCCATTCCTGTTTGTGCTTGGCTCACAGTGTGGCTGGCAGTCTTAGCATTTTAAAGCTGAAAAGGGGGGAAATCTTTTGACCGCTGCACTTGATTGCTCATAAAAATGCTTCATTGTAAACTGTCCTACAACTTCTGAATTATGCTACATAAATGGTTTGAGGGTTTCTCATGATTGCAGAAGAGGAAAATTTACTGCTTTCATTTAAAGCCCCAGTACTCTCTGAAGGAAAGTTGCAGTAGCTGAATATCTTTATTGTACCCTTAGAGCTAATGTTCTTGAAAAACTACACTGGCTGCAGACAATAGTGTTCAGGATAAGGCATGTCTTAATTCAGAGACTTGAGGTGATAGAGCATGCATAGCAGCCCTATGGGTAACCTGAGCAAATCATATTTCAGCTTATTTGCCTCCTTAATAACCATGGACAACTGCATTTGCCTTCAAGATAGACACTTGCCTAGGTGTCTACATTGCATGTAGCTACTGGTACCTTAGTCAGTCAAGGCACTAAGTATAGATAGTCTTTCTTCTTTCCTGTCCTAGTTTATCATAGCTGCAACAACTTCTCGCACTCCTATACTCACATGCCACCCCTTCCTCCAAGAGGTAGAGTCTGATTTTTCTCTCCCTTTGAGCTGGGCTGGCCTTGTGACTTGCTTTGATCAACAGAATGTGATGGAAGTGATACCTCGCCAGTTCCCAGCTTGCATCCCAAAGCAGGCAGTTCTACCTTTCAGCCTCTATTTAAGAAACTCAGACTAAAGCTTTGGTGGATGTGAGGTCCCACCAAAAGAGGCGCTGGAGGATGAGCCATCCTGGAAGGAGCTCCCCACTGAGTGCAGCCTTGTACTCACAGGACCTTGTACTCCAAGCCGAGCCCAATCACCTGTAGGAGAATTAGAAATAATAAATTCCTGCTGTTTTAAGCAGCTAAGGTTTAAGGTAGTTTGCTACACAGCACTAGCGAATCAAAACATGAAACATCCTCTTCCTTCACTCTCCGGCCTCCCCACTGTACCAACCCAGTATGTCAGGACCATCTCTTATGCTTGTTTTCCATACCATCATTTCTGTTTGTGAAAAGGGAGCACTCATTTAACCATTCTTCTTTGTCCAACACACACCTCCCAAGGCCGTCTGAGCTGGGCACTCTGTGAGCCTTTGGCAACTTGGGATGACTAGAACACAGCCCCTGCTTTCCGTGACCTTCAGGTCAGTGGAGGAGACAGGCGCAAAAAAAGTACAACTTCTCACTTTTAGTCTATAACTTCATAGTTCTGTGATTGACTCTAAAGTTCATTCCCAGAGTTTCTGAGAATCACACAAGTAGGCAGGAGAGAGAGTAGCCAAACCAGCTATATTTGCTTAAGCTCATTCAAAAATGTTACACTTTCTCTCTGTCAGATAAGGGGGTGTCTTGACATTAGGAACCTAATATATGAAAATTAAATCTTACAAATCAGACAAATTAAGGAGCAATTATTCAGTTCAGAAAACCTGATTTTTTTCATTTCTTTTAAATTACCTGTTGCCTAATTCATAAGACACAGAGTTGTATGAGGGAAGTGTTTTGAACTGGAAATCAGAAAACCTGAATACAAATACTAACTCTATTCCTATGGAATTATCAATTAACTTTTATGTTTCTTCTTTAAAAAACATGTTTTTATTATTTCAGAGAGGAAGGGAGAGGGAGAGAGAGATAGAAACATCAACAATGAGAGAATCATTGATCAGCTGCCTCCTGCATACCCCACACTTCGGGATCAATCCCAAAACCTGGGCATGTGCCCTGACCGGGAATTGAACCGTGACCTCCACGTTCATAGGGCAATGCTCAACCACTGAACCATGCTGGCCATACTTCTGTTTCTTTAGTTTAAAATACCAGGAAGTTTGGCTGAACAATCTCTAAGGTACTTTCCAGTTCTGGGAGTCTATGATTACATGTGGGTTTAAAGAAATGAGCATGAAAGAGGCAGAAAGTATTGCCATAATGTGTTCAGCTCCATGGCCAAATTGGAGCTAAATTGTAAAGCAAAGCATCCCTGGAATGAAACTGAATCCAAGAGAAAGCAGGACTCTATCTTTTGAGGCCACCCCCCTATGATTTATTCTGAGAAGAGGTAGAGCTGGAAAATGAGGATTTGAATAGTAGGTCAGAAATTGAGAGAAGAGAGAGCTTTGCCCCAAAGGGCAGAGAACTGAGAGCAAGCAGAACTGCTGGTCGTTAAGCATGTCATCATCATTGATCATTAAATAAAATGTGAGCATTTTAGTCTCCCAGCTAGTGAGACCTGAACACAATGGTTACACCAGATTAAAGACTTTGGACTTTCTCCATGGACAGTGGAAGCCAATGAAGGTTTTTTGGAGTAGGAGAGAGTCACCCTCCAACCAGGATTCTGCCCATCCCTGGCCCTGGTACTGAGGTTAGTAGCATACCCAAGTACCATGCAGATGTGTAGAAGCAGCTGGCCAAACATGCCTGTTCCAGGCGGTGGTCCACTCTCTATTCTTCATCCTGATCTACCAGGCCTCCCAATTCAGTCCTCAGTTTTCATTATCTGTCTTATTTCTCTTTATCTTGAAGGTTTTCCTGGACAACTTTCTCTGGTCCCTGCTTCCACCTAGACTTTTACTCTTGCACAGGACTTGATGACAATATTCCAGCAGCTTCAGGTGGGATGGTTTTTCCGTGAGACTCGGATCCCTAGTACCATCACAAGCAAGGCTGTTTCGCGGGAGAGAATGGTTCAGACACACAACTCGTGTGGAAGTCAAATAAGCCAGACCAGGAAAGGCCAACAGAGATCATTGTTTTTCTTTTGTTCTTAAAGAGACTGTAGATTTGCTACTCTAGGCTCAGAAAAATAGGAGAGGAGGTTGAAGATGGGTCTGAAGTAGATAAGCCAGTTTATAAAGACAAGGATATGCTGGTTTTTAAGAACCATGTTTTGAGGTCTAGGATGGAAGGGGAATATTCAAGCAGAGGTGGTGCTGGTCATCAGTGGAGGTGAAGTAGGCAGTTGGGATTACCAAGTATTAGGGGGTCTGGGGTTTAGGAAAAGGAAGTCCTGGCACTAAACAAAGGAGGATAAAGCAAAAACATAGCCATAAAGGAAATACTTTTTAAATATATATAGCATTTACATCTCTTAATTCACTTTCACATGGAAATAATACATATGAATAATTTCTTGTCCTGACTAAAAAAACCTGTGGGATAAATAGGGTAACTATTATTCTTATTTGATAGATGAGGATGAAACCAGATTATTGAAGGCTGAAAGAAAGGAAGAAATGCTGAGCCTTTGATGTAAGGGCTATAGGAGGTCATGGTAAGAGGTTAAACCCGGGAGAAAGCCATGGTGAACATTTAAGAAGATTCCCTTCTTATGCCTTGTGCCTTGGATCTTCCAAACACATTATTTCTGTGCTAAGATGGCTTTCTATTTTGGAGCATTTATCTGTTGTTGATATTTTTAATTGTCAAATGCCCAGCTGCAAGATCCATATGAGAAAAACCACTCAGAAAAAAAGTCAGAAGGCTTGTGAAGTTATGAGAAGTTGGAGTGTATGAGAAAAAAACTTTTAGAAACTCATTTTCTACTGCAAATAACTTCAAAAATCTTTTTTTTTTTTTACAAAAATCATGTCTGAGTAACAAAGCAGGAGTTGATTCCGTTTAATTTGTGTGCTTCTTAGCATTTATTTGTTCTCTTTGTTACTATTATAACTAGCTAATTATTAACATTAATAATAGGAAGAAAGCAAAGGGGAGGCCAGATATTATAAGCATGGTCATCTGGGCAGCTTCACAGGAAGCTGCAACTTTACACTCCCCAGGGAATCCCCGGTTTATTCCCTGCAAAGAGATCCAACAAAGGGGAAGATGGGTGCACGTGCAGTGAAGTCAGGGTGACACAGGGAAGGTGCTTGCTTATTAGTCTAACCTGGGAAAAATATAATTCACCAAAGGGGGTGGAGCCACTCCAAGCATGCAAAATCCTGAAGTATTCATTGGCACACGCCCAGGTTGCGAGATCGATCCCATACTGTGGGGCGTGCAGGAGGCAGTCAATCAATGATTCTCTCTCGTTGATGTTTCTCTCTCTCTCTCTCTCTCTCTCTCTCTCCCCCCTTCCTCTCTGAAATCAATAAAAACATATCTTTTAAAGGAAAAACATAAAAGTTAATTGACAATTCCATAGGAATAGTTAGTATTTGTATTCAGGTTTCCTGATTTCCAGTTCAAAACACTTCCCTTATACAACCCCGTGTCTTATGAATTAGGCAACAGGTAATTTAAAAGAAATGGAAAGTCAGGTTTTCTGAACTGAATAATTGTTCTGTCATTTGTCTGATTTGTAAGATTAATTTTCATATGTTAGGTTCCTAATGTCAAGACACCCCTATATCTGACAGAGATAAAGTGTAATATTTTTGAATGAGCTTCAGCAAATACAGCTGGTTTGGCTACTCTCTCTCCTGCCTACTTGTGTGATTCTCAGAAACTCTGGGAATGAACTTTACAATTAATCATAGTAGAATTGTGGAGTTATAAACTAGGAGTGTGCGTGTGCGTGTGTGTGCGTGCGTGTGTGTGTGTGTGTGTGTGTGTGTGTGTGTGAACTCTTCTGAACTCCATTTCCATGAAACTCAACCATCCTATGTCTCCAACCTCTTCAGAGATGCTCCCTCCACTTTCTGATCTGAACTGAAACTGGGCTCTCCCTTGAGACATGGCTCTCCTAAGCATCCTTCTCTAATTGAAGGAATTCCTGTATCCACTTGAATCCAAATGGGTACCTCAAACTCAGCAAGAACAAAACTGAAACTGTCGTTGTCCCTGTATCATTCATTCTCTTTCCCCTGCCTCCATGAGGCAATGACACGGAAATTACCAGTCACCCAAACTAGGAATCTGAGGGTCAACCTAAAGTCACTTTTCTATCTTTTCCATTCTATCACTCACCAAGCTGTGCCCATTTGTCCTGCTAATTACGTTTCTAACCCATTTCTACTCCTATGCTTCTAAGTGTAGCTCAAGGCCTCGGTTATCTCCCATCCAGATGGTCATACCCTTATTCTGCTTTTAACTCACTCAGGAAGTCCATCTTCTACCTGGCTGTCAGAGGGACCTCACTAACACAGAGCTGACCATGTTATTCCTCTCCCTATACTGGTTCAGTGACTCTCCCAAGCCTGGCTAAGCTCCCTTTCAGGGAAAATTATTCTTATTGTCATTCTTACCTCCCCCAAATTGCTGCCTCCCACTTGATGCTGTAAACAACCTGTCCCTCACTGCACTCACCAAGCTAACCACCCTTGTGCTTTTCTTCGCGTAGCTCCCCTTGCCTGAAATGACCTTTCTAACTTTACCCCATTCTTTGTCTGGCTGTCTCTCACACAATCAGTTTTGATTGGTTGCCCTCTTATCTAGGAACCATTTCCCAAGGGATTATGCCAAGCTCAGTAACCCTCCTTGTGCTCTCCCAGTATCCCCTGCTTGGTTTGTATTAACCATATGAGTGTGTGTGTATCTTTCTCTGTACCTATTTTCTTAGAAGTCAGAGACTCTGAATTTTTTACTTTCCGCCCCCATCCCCCTCCCCCCCACACACACATTTCCATCTGTGGTCTAGCAAAGTGACAGGAACATATTAGGTGCTTAATAAATATTTAATGCAGCAGAATAATTTCCACTGAAAATGGATTTACCAAGTCCTAGTGGCCTTCAGGCGTGTAGGCATTCATTTACTCATTCGATAATACAACACCTACTAAATATTTATATCCTATTTATCTAGCATTCTTGACCTCTCTGCTGTTTAGATATATTGTAACTTCTTGAAATGCCTCAAATTCAGTTTCACTCAGCACTGTCTTCTGAACTACAGAATCTGGCTTGTGCAAAATAACTGATATAGGTGATCTGGGAAGAGGCAAAGCTAGGGTAGCCCGTGTCCCCATGAATTTACAGTCTGACCTGACTATATACATCTGCAATATTTGGCAATACTATACAGCATTTTTAAAAACCTTTCAGCAAATGCCAATTATTAATAACACATAAACTGAATACCTAAATGTCTAGAGAACTCAGAGAGAGAAAAAGGTCAGAACTGGGTTAATTTAATAAAAGAACTGGCTACGGACGTTAAGGTCTTTAATGTAGAGACTCAGTGAACATGAATGGCTTAAAGAATAGGAAAATAGTATTTCTGGTTAAAAAAATAACATGAGCAAAGGAAAGAGGATAAAAGCTCTAATGAGAAAACAGTAAGTCGTTTGCTTGACTGAACTACAAAATCTGAGCTAGGATATAAGAACAGGAAATTATGTTTAAAGGAATTAGCAAAATTGATAAATATTTGGATAACGAATGTCAGAAAGATGCTACGTTTTTATTCAGGGAACTGGAAAAAGCCAAGTAGTTCTCTCAACAGAAATAAATAGATAGATGATAGATAGATAGATAGATGATAGATAGATAGATGATAGATAGATAGATGATAGATAGATAGATAGATAGATAGATAGATAGATAGATAGATAGATAGATATGACTATTAGGAGAGAACTATTTGAGTTTATTTAATAAATTAAATACAATATATATAAACACATTCAAATAACATTGTCCTGCAGGCAAATAGAGATGTAGGATTAGAAAGAGGGTATGAGATAAAAGTCACTTAAACGGTGGTGTTAGTGGATGTTATAAGCCAGGACAATCTGCCAAAAGCAATACTCATCATTCCAGATATGGGGTCTGTGAGACTGGATTAGGGTCCCGCCCCACCTATCCAACAAGAAGAGGAGGTTTTGATGGAGCTGGACTCACGTGTGAAGTTAAATGACTCCATTTTCAAAGGCTAGAGGAGTAGATGGAGCAAACCCAACAGAAATTTAAACCAACATTTCAAATGGAATAAAATGAAGGCCAAATTATCAGCTGTTCCCTTCACCAAGCCTCCTGCCCTAATTATATGACATGATTAGAAGCATTGCCAAAACCTTCTAACTTTGCAACAACAACACTATCTCAGGCTCCGTTTCCTCTCCCTACACCCCAAATTGTTAATTCTTACTTCTTCAGATATCCCATCTCAAAAGTAAATCCTCTGAGACCTCCACAGCCACTGAGAATTCCTCATCTACGTGTAACACCCACCACAGTAAATCCTTCCACAAGTTCTCCAGATAATTAGTTTCATAAAATACTACTTTGGCTGGGATATTCTGCCAACAGCCCCAACTTGCCTAGTAATGAAATAAAGAAAAGATGTTTTTCTTGCCAACTCTCTCACCGCAAGGTTATTTTAATGCAAGTTTAATTAATAGGAAGCAACACACAATAAATAATATCCATAAATGGCGAATGGAAATGGCAATACCTAGTCATTGTCAAATGGCAATTCCTAGTCAAAGTGACAGGAACATATTAGGTGCTTAATAAATATTTAATGCAGCAGAATAATTTCCACTGAAAATGGGTTTACCTAGTCCTGCTGAAATTCTACATCTTCATAGGTGCATTTTTTCCCACCTCCTTATAGTGACCGAGGAGGAGATATTTCCTGAGTTGGCCTCCCCACTGACTTCTGTGAGGGTCCCTCTGGTGGATCCCTCCTGGCTCCCACCTTCTCCATTCCTTTCAACCCTTCTAGAATACATGTATAGCATTTCCGAGAAAGCCTCAGCCACATATGTGCTCAACACTCTAGGATCCTGAGAAATCTATTCTTCCAATATGTTAATGGAAAGGCAGATGGAAAAGCCTCCATTGATCGGCTGCCGCCTGCACCCCCCACCCCCCCACCCCCCGCCCACTGGGGACCAACATCACAACCTGGGCATCTGCCCTGACCAGGAATCGAACTGTGACCTCCTGGTTCATAGGTTGGTGCTCAATCACTGAGCCACATGTACTGGGCAATCACTTTAATTTTTAATATTAACCATGACCCTAAACATCACTGTACCCAAGTTCTATGAAAAAAATTAAAGAGCAAATTAAATCCTTTACATAGATCCTGTCATTGGGTCCCTGGTTCCTAGCCTTGCTGCCCTGTCCCTCCTCTGAAATAGAGAAAAAACATTCTTCAATTCCTTGTGTTGCAAATTTCTATCTTCCTCTAACAGTGATGGACAACCTTTTGAGCTTGGTGTGTCAAACTTCGCCAAAAAACTGAGCATAACTCGGGTAGTGTGTCACTTTGAGGAAAAAACATTATTTCGCAAATGTTTCATCCTAGGCATGCGGCCGCTGAGTGTCATCAGAAATGGCTACGCGTGTCAGTGCTGACACGCGTGTCATAGGTTCGCCATCACTGGTCTAGGATAAGGTGACCAGACTTCCCGCTTTTGGCGGGACAGTTCCGATTTTTAGCAATTTGTCCCACGTCCCGCGGCGTTTTAAAAAAGTCCCGATTTTTGGAAAGAATGCACGACAAGCTAGGGAACGGCGGAAGAACGGGAAGGGAATATACGGTTTTCGGCGGCCATGTGGCTATTTAGCCAGGATATGAGTTTTATATTATTTTTGTTAATTTTATAATGTTAAACTTTAATAATAACAAATAATTGTTGAGAACTGATTATCGAGAACTGCTTATCAAAGTTCGCATTGTTGATCAGTTGTTAGAATTCGACCACCATTGTTTGGACTTAATGAACAATGGCATTTTTGGGGATTGGCAATGATGAAAACATTTTGTAACTGTCTCTCAGACGATACACATCGTACTGCGTACTAGTAAGCTAGTTAAACAAGTGATATCATTACAAATCAGCTATTCAGATAATTTAGGTAAGTAATTTATTTATTTATTTCATAAATAAACAAATTTTCTTGAATTTAGCAGACAGTACTCGTATTATTTATATTTTACTAGAGGCCCAGTGCATGATTGAATCTTGCATGTGTAGGGTCCCCCAGACGCTTTCACTTTTGATCATGGGGGAGCTGGGTGCCTGTCTGCTGGTGCACCAGGCCTTTCAGAAGCCTCCGGTGCAGCCCAATCGCCCCCCCCCCTGCCCCCGGCCACCCCGAGTCCCGCCCCCCCGCACCTCCTGGCCAATTGCGGGCATAGCGAAGGTACGGTCAATTTGCATATTTGTCTAGTATTAGGTAGGATAGTGGCGGCAAAAAGTCTAGTGCTGGCCTTGAAAGTGACACTTACAACTTACGTTACTGCAAATTCAGAGGAAAAATAATACAAGTTAGTATTGTTATTATTTAGAAAGAAATATAGGATTAAAATAATTTTTAAAATATAGTTACTTTATAACAATCAAATTAATTTAATTTATAAACTAACAATAAAATATGTTCATATAATTATGTACCCACTTACTGTGTTTTTAAGCAATATATATATAATAATTTATAATATAATTTTAAATTATATTTTTTAGATTTTTAACATAATGAGTAAGAAAAGAGGATGCAAATTCAACGATGATCTAAGAAGTGAATTTCCTTTTATTAAAAAAACCAAAAGCTATTACAATATAGACCAAATTTTTAATCAAGAACCACCCCCCCCACCCCCCCCGGCCGAAACCGGTTTGGCTCAGTGGATAGAGCGTCAGCCTTCGGACACAAGGGTCCCAGGTTCAATTCCAGTCAAGGGCATATACCTTGGTTGCGGGCACATCCCCAGTAGGGGGTGTGCAAGAGGCAGCTGATCGATGTTTCTCTCTCATCAATGTTTCTAACTCTATCCCTCTTTCTTCCTCTCTGTAAAAAATCAATAAAATATATTTTAAAAAAAAAGAAAGAAACACACCTCCCACCCACCCCCACCCCGGTCAATGGTGTCCCGCTTTACCAATGTTAAAATCCATTTAAGGGGGTTGCTCCAATTAGAGAAATCCATGAGATATAGCTCATAGCGGTATTTTCCTCCCAAGACTGAGTTGTTCAATGTGAAACAACACTTTAGACATTCATCTAAACAACAGGCACACTCAACCCTCGAAAAACAAATACCCACTCAAAATCCCTTTTAAAGAAGAGAAACATTTCCCTAAAGGCACCATGATCTGCAGAGCTTGCTCCAGGTCACAAAGGAAATAGCCGTTTTACATTATTGACAGAGAGATATCAATCTCCCTTTCCTATTCTTTTATTTCCAGACCCTGTCCAGGTTTTTGCAAACAAACAAACCAACAAAGGAGTCCATTATGACATCTTTGAGAATAAGCTGTGCCATCAACTTAATTGCTACCCTTTAACTTGCTTTTCTTTATCTTGGACCAAATCCTATTCTAGTCAAACTTTCCTCCCATTCTAATGTTGGAAATAGGGCACAGACTAAGAGAGGCATATTCCACCAAAGCCATTCTCTGCAGAATTGCTTTTTCCCTACTTTTCTGGGGTTAGCTTCCTCACAGGGCCCTTTCCCCAGATCACATAGCCCTCCTGGGTTGTACCCTGGCCCCCATTTGTGAGAATCCATGGCTGACCTGGCAGCCCTTTGGTTATACCTAGTTAGGTCACCTCGGATTTATTATATAGCTTTTTCTTTAACACATTTCTCTAAAGCTGAGCTTACTCTATCCAAAGCCATTCAAAATCCTTCTGCCAAATCGTCTTCTGTCTCTCACATTATAAATCCTTAACCTTCTAAATCCACATTCTCTAAGTCCCTTTATTAGTTCCCATTTCCTTGTCAGGTTTTATTTCCCACCATTGGATAACTCGGACTTTTGCCAACTCTTCTGCTCACACCTTTTTGTTGTTTCTGGAATTTCTCTTTTCTTGCCCCTTTTCTACTCCACATCTCCCCCTTTTTTCCCCCAAGCCACCTGACCTCTATTTAAAATACTTTCTCACTTCTTATCTAACACACCAGCTCTCAGCTATTAAAATTCGAGATATTTCCCAACCACCCCTACGCACTCTAGAGCCCATGGTGACAGCATCACTGTTGTTGGCAGACAGTTCCGTGGGCTTCATTGATCAGGGCCTTGATGGCTATGTTGCAATGGCAAAATCTATGTATTACTTCTGCTACCTCATGAGCTAGAAATATGTACTCCAGCTGCCTCATTCATCAAACAACCTTTGTGGGGTAACCCAAAAGTCTAACCACCATTTATATCATTCTCTGTTTGGGAATATGAAGTCTCCATTCTAAATAACCACAAAAAACTTTTGAAAGGTAATTGGTTCCTACCTGGCATCTGTAGACCTTGTCGTGATTTCCCACCCGCGTGCAAGCTGCATCTGATGCAGGAAGCAGCAGCCTATCTGTTTCAAACACCTGGGTAGACGCAGAAGAAACACATTGCTGCAAACTGTGGAAGCCCACTTGCTGATCAGAGTGACAGTAAGTGATTTATTTCTGTATATTTTCACTTTTTTAAAAAATATATTTTATTGATTTTTTACAGAGAGGAAGAGAGAGGGATAGAGAGTTAGAAACATCGATGAGAGAGAAACATCGATCAGCTGCCTCCTGCACACCCCCTACTGGGGATGTGCCCGCAACCAAGGTACATGCCCTTGACCGGAATCGAACCTGGGACCCTTGAGTCCACAAGCCGATGCTCTATCCACTGAGCCAAACCGGTTTTGGCATATTTTCACTTTTTTTTTTTTTTTTTTTTTTTATCACATCTAAGTTTCAAAACCTCCCTTAAGATTTTTAGAGTAAATAGCATGGATTTGGGCAAGGAGCAAACTAGTTAGGGACAGGGTACCTGGGTTAAGGCCTGGTTCTACTGTGTATTAGACATCTGGTTGGCCAAGTCACTTCATCTTTCTGGACCTCAGTTTCCCTAACAGTAAGACAAGAATAGTAACAAGGACAATATCCTCCCTATCAAGTTTCGTGATTCCTCAGTGAAGCAAGAGCAAGGTGGAGCTGTTGAGACAAGTTGAGGTTAGGGTGACAATAGAGATTCCAACAAGCAGGTAAGGCATGGTAACCGAGGGAATTAAGTAGTGTCCAGTCATAAAGCAGGCAAACATCAGGTTAAAAAGCAGAAGTAGCAGGATATCCCCAATCATGGTCAGAGCCTGGTGAACAGAATGGAGTGGGTGGTATCCACTATCCCAGTATTTCATGAGGATCTTTGCCAAAGCCATTTCCCAGCCCTCAGGAACAGAATAAAGAATTAAACTTGATCAGAAGATAGACCACATGCCTAGGAGTCCAGGGAAGCCCTGATCCATGAAATGAGGACAGAGGACACTTGGAAACAGGTGGCCAACTATCATGACACTCTAGGGCAGTGGTCGGCAAACTCATCAGTCAACAGAGCGGCAAACCGCGGCTCGCGAGCCACAGTTTGCCAAACACTGAACCCATTCCTCAGCCTGGACTTGCTCTAGGGCAGTGGTTGGCAAACTGCGGCTCGCGAGCCACATGCGGCTTGTGAGCCACGGTTTGCCGCTCTGTTGACTAATTAGTTTGTTGACCACTGCTCTAGGGTGACTTAACTATGATTCCAGACAGATCAATAATTCTATTGATCATCCTGAGACCCCCATGCCCAGCAGCAAAAGAACCTTGGAGCATGTCATTGAAGCTCACACATCATCAAGGCAGGTTATAGGTTATAGGTTATAGGTTATAGGTTATAGGTTATAGGTTATAGGTTATAGGTTATAGGAATGTATACTGAGTTGGCAGAGGGTGGTTTGACCAAAAACAAAACCTTTTCCAATAGAATTAAGGTTAGCTCAGTCTATTGGGGGCTCTGTGCACTCAACCAAGTGCTCACCCCCAGAACAGCTGAATCCTTCTCACTGCTTCAGGGACACAGCCTTCTTTGCTCCGGCCAGTTACCATGTAAATGCCAGGGCACCATAGGGGTGAGGCATGTCAGCACACAGCAGGTACAAATGTCAGATGAGGACTGAATCATGAATGCAACAAGTTAAAGGCCGTGTGTGACAAGTGGGGATTCAAACGCAGTAGCATTTTGTGCAAAGAGGAGCCTGTAGTTTTGTTCATGCAAAGGAACCGCCAGGATGTCTCATTGGTATGGTTGGGCCTGCAGGCATCCTTACTTAGTCCTCTGTTCCCCACACTTTGGAAGGTAGAATGCAGCCCTCAAGTGCATTTTAAGAGCTGTGTAGGAAAAGACACATTTACAAGTCAATAAAAGATGGGAAGCCAATTGTCAACAAATCCAGAGTTCCTATTGGAGGCCACTCAAAACTAGTAAACAAAAAAATGTGTTAGGCTGAGCGTTCATCACTTAGTTAATACCTTAAATGACTGACTTTTCAGTCCTGATATATCTCCTTTGCGGAGGAGTGTAATAGAGGATGGAATCCAAGGTGTCTGATCGTGGCTTACTGGTGATTATGGAAGGAATGTGAACTAGCCTGGTGAGGGCCGCCCTGGAGCCCCGCAGGATCCAAGCCTGAGTGTGAACCTCAACAAGTCTCCATCTCGGGAAAGACACGTGGACCTGTGCTTCCCCAGCACTCATCCCTTCACATTTCCTAATTAGGTTATATTCGATGTTCGCAGGCTGGTGATGGATGAGATACTGAAGTGTAATCACAACTGATATTATTCACGTCCCAGGAATGTGCGGCCCAGGCTGCTCGGCTAGCTCCAGCAGAAAACAATGGTGCCGCTGACAAGTAGCCTTTTTACATTTCAGACTCTGGTTCGGATTTATTCTTTCTGTTTGCCCATGATTGCAGAACAGGTATCTAGAGAGGAGAAATAAACACGCGGTATGTTACACTGCCTGGTTGTGTGAGGCTCATTAAGTCACATAAACACTGGCACGGCCTGCCGGCTAGAATGTCCAGAAATGGGGCCAACTGGGCCGCCTCGGCATCTGCCTTGAGATGTTTGGTTGCCTGGAGGCCCAAATAACCACGGAAAGGGTAATTAACAACCAACAGGTGTTGTGCCAGACCTTGTGCTGAAATAAAAGATGAAGATTAACTGCCTATTCTGAAATAGTTAACAATCAGGCCAAAAGCCAGCCAAAACATGCCAGCAACTAACACAAGTCAGATGCAACTCAGAACTATATAACAGAGAGGTACATAGAGGAGAGATTAACTCTGACTATAGGGAGGAGGGTTATCAAAGGGGAGTCTTGGATGATGAGTAAGGGTATATGAAGGAGGGGAGGTACATTCCAGAAAATAAAAAATGGGATGGAGCCATAGTCAAGGAGCTAAAATAGCACAGAAGAGAGACAGTAACCCAACCAACAGGACCTCACTTCCTCACAGGAAAGGTGAGCCTTGAAGGATACGGAGGTGGCAGTCAGATAGAAGACAGGGAGAGAATTCTAGAAAGAGGAGGCAGCACTGCCTACACAAAGAGGTGAAAGAACATGTTTTAAATACCACAAGTAACTCAGTATGTTTGGAACCTGAGGATGGGTTAGAAGATGAGGTTGGAGAAATAAGCAAGGGCCAGGGCATGAAAGTTTTGGGGTTTTGTTGATTTGTTTTTGTAGCCAGGTGTTTTAGCCTGATGGCTATGATAAGCTGCATAAGGTCCAATCTATTTGACTTGGTGACTCATTGAAGCTGGGGAGAGGTTATAGATGAAAGATCCAGGTGAGACAGGATGAGAGCTTAAAACAAAAGTGTGAATGACAGGCAAATGAACTCAGGTTTTAAGAGGCAGGAGGGGGGAAATGGAGTAATTCTCCTATCTACTCAGTAATACTACTTTCCAATGATCACGCTCTACCTTGTTGCATTATTTATGTGCAAATGTTACCTCCTCTATTAGGTTGTCAGTTCCTTGAGAGAAGACCAGAGAGATGTATGTCTAATTCAACTTCGTGTTACACTTCCTAGTACAGGTCTTACACATATTAACCATTCTCCAAATATATGTATTGAATGAGCAGAAAACACAGATTTGTGTGGGGGAAGAGAAGAGGGAGGTGGAGCCAGGGTCAGTATTTAAACCAAGAGAAAGTCCTTCAACTACTTGGTGTGCAGAGAAGTTACTTTCCCTGTCATCCTGCACTTCCTTCAGACAATTGTGCCCTCCTTGGAAGAAGGTACAGCATTCCCCGAGGCTGGCGGTGCTCATCCATTGTGGCAGTGCCCGGGGGAAGGGGGTGGGGGTGCATCTGGGGCCCATTGCTGAAGAAATAAATGCTAGAATCCCCTGTATGTGCTGCTTCTGGCAGAGGACAAATGTCCAGAGTTGCTGGAGTTCTGAGATGACAAATAGACAGCAGAAAGTTCCTTATAGTGGGATAGAGAGGAAGAGGAGGAGGAGTGAGGAAGGACAGAGGAGGCCAGAAATAAACCTCAGATCCTTCAGCACCGTGAATCTCACAAATCAAGTGTTGACCCTCTATGGGGGCCCTTTACCGGTTATGAAGATCTGTGCCCGGTATAGGTGGACTCACACCACATGCCCCAGTCCTATACAATAAAAAGTCCAAAGATCACCCTGCACTAAAACCTTCTTCAAATGCTGCTTCCTCCCCCAGGCCATCTTGATCACCCTAACCAGAAGCAATTTCTCCACTTACTGATCATCTCACCATGATGATGTGTTTCTTGGAGCCCATGAGAGTTAGAAAGGAGTTTCAAGAAACTCCTTGGTGAAAGGGTGGAGGGTAAGAGAAGGGATCCCCACTATAGCTCAGCCGGAACAGCTGTGCCTTCACCCCTAACATACATCAGGAACCTTCCTATAATTCCATTTAAAAAGGGAAAAACTTCAAAACCACTAATGTATAGTGAAATATCACTATTACTGGACCATCTAGCCCAGATAATCCAGATGGTCTCAATTTAGATACATGTTTCATTGTCAGAGAACATATCAAAATATGTGTCCCTATTTGACATTTGGAAAATATCATGGACTTGATGACATTTATCATATACTGTCTTATAATAATATTTGCGTGCTCTTTTAATGGTCTCTAAAAATTTTAAGCTGCTTCAGAGTAGGAAGCATATTCTTTTTTGCATGTTTTGAGTATCTGTCACGGTGCTTTATACTCTGCTGTTCAACAAACCTAAGCTGAATAACAGTAAGAATGTTAGGACCTATTCACTAGCCAGCAGATTTGTGCAGCAGGTCCTAAGATTTACAACACAATGGAATGAATGTGCAAAATTCTTTGCTTTCTAGGCAGAGCCATAATGAGGAACAACTTAAAGATAGGACTTTACAAACCAAAAAGCAAGTCTTAGATCACCCTAGAAACAGAGATTTTAATATAGGGCCACAAAGAAGACTACTGTCTTTGAACAAGCTCAGTATTAAGTTATGTAAATCTCACAGCATTTCTGGGTGATGGTGCAAAGCTTAGGGTTACCAAGTGTTGACTCCTGTGTGCATGCCTCATTGGCAGAACATGTTCTTCTGCTCAGACAAGTGACCAGACCACAGTCAGGGGCACCCAGATGTCCCGCCTGGAGGGTTAAGATGAAGAAGGCCTTTGGAACACAGTTTCCACATTCAGTCAAGCAGGTTTGAAAAGATAAGAGAAATACAGGCTAGCCCGAGAAGAGTGCCAATCTGATTGACCCAATTTCTTGGCACAGAATGGGCATTCAATAAATATGTACTGAATGTGTGAAATGGCTCCTCCCCCACTCCTGCTCCAACCTGTTCAGTCAGTAGTGAGGCAGCCAAAAGCACTCTCAAGGCCACACACCTACCTACCTATTCTTCTTCGTGAGGAAAATACCATAGCCATTGTTTCTAGACGGTGGACAACAAAGGCAAATAAATGGGCTTGGAAGTATCTACTACACCCGCTGGGAGAGGCAAACTTGAGAGTGCGGTGCATCAGCAGGGCGAGGGGCAGCAAAAGGTCCTGGCCCTGAGCCTAAGGCAGACTATTATCTGACCTTGGGCAGACTATTATCAACTGTGGTTTTCAAACATCCCCTATAGCAGTGGTCGGCAAACCGTGGCTCTCGAGCCACTTGCGGCTCTTTGGCCCCTTGAGTGTGGCTCTTCCACAAAATACCACGTGCGGGCGCACACGTACAGTGCGATTGAAGGAGTACCCTAATGAAGTTAATAACAATGTGCCTACCTATATAGTTTAAGTTTTAAAAATTTGGCTCTCAAAAGAAATTTCAATCGTTGTACTGTTGATATTTGGCTCTGTTGACTAATGAGTTTGCCGACCACTGGCCTATAGAATGTTCTCAGTGAAGTAAAGAGCAAGGACAGGTCTGGGTGTCCTTCCTTGTTTTGTTTTGTTGTTTGTTTGTTTGTTTTGTTTTTGCTGGTTTTCTTGGTGGGAGTCCAAATTAAGTGACCTGTAATAAACTTCTGAGGAGATGGCCTGTCCTTTGTGCACAGGGACTTCTGTCACTGGTTTCCAGTCAACAATCAGGATCCGGCATGCATCATATGTGAAGGCCTCCTCCACAAATAAAATCGGTGCAGCCTGAGTTCAAAGGCTAATTCAAATGCCAAGAGCCCTAGGATTTGGTGGCTACTGTGAGCTCCTAGCTAACCTGCTCTGAACTATATGCTGGGCCTGCGCTCCGCCTGCTCACAGTCTCATATACATCAACTGCTACATTTGATTAGGCAAAACTGATCTCCTAACCAAGATGTGACCTGAAGTCCTTTATTTATAAGGAAGTCACTGCTTAGAAATTCCTTAGGTTTTGGCAATTGTTCAACCACATTCATTATTTTCAGGATTGGTGAAATTCTAATTGGGTGGCAAAGAAGGGAATCCTCCAGTTCCAAGGACATTCTCATTCAAAAATGCTCGAAACTTCCAGCTTTCTCTAACATTTTTCCTTAAAGCTAACTTCAGGGGGTAATCGAGAACACGCACACACAAATTCAGTCTGAATGTGGCATTTTGGAGGAAAATCCCAGCTGAGTACACATGAGTGTGCTTCAGCTTTGCCAGAAGAGAAATAGTTATGCATTATACATGGACTATAAAGACATTTTTTGTAAGCCTTACTTAAAAATGTTTGAATTTTATAACTTAAAATGTTCCATGTGTTTAGTATTTCTTGTTCAGCTAGACTAAAGAAAAGTGGTTGAAAATTCAGTCTCAGCATACATGTGGTATATTTCAGGAATGTTTAATATATTATTACTTCTGGAGCAATGGAGTCTGTGAACACAGCTTTTATACTCATTGCAAGTTGTAGTCAAGGGGTCCATTTAGTCAATAAATATTTATTGAGTACCTACTATGTGCTAGGCCCCATTTTAGTTATGGAAAATACAACAGTATACCAAATCCACATTTTATAGAACACAGGCCATAAATAAATTTATTAATAAATATAATGTCAGGTACCTTACATTGTATTCTTCCTGCTTTAGGCTGGGAAAGAGAATGTGGGAAGGGCTGCTATTTGAGGAACAGCCTCTAGCCAGACATCCCATTTGAATAAAGACAATGGATTATTTTGGTTACCTGGGGAAGAAGGGGCCAGGCAGATGGAGTGCCCCAGGCACTGCTGGAGTGCCTGGAAAGGCCTGAAGGACTGGTGACCAGGGCAGAATGAAGAGAGTGAAAGCAATCAGAAAATGAGGTCCTACACAAAACCTCTGTCAAAGGGGTCCTTGCCCCTGAAGTGGACGGATCACTGAGTCCCCAGTTCAGCTTCATTTTTTTTTGGAGGTTCAAACAGTGGCAACAAATTGCAAGGAAAGCCTGCTATCAAGCTACAGTCCCCTGACTCCAGAAAAAAAAAAAATGCATATTTGTTGTTTCGTCTCCTGAGCCCATCTACCCATGCATTTCTCCTGCCCTTCTGGACCTCTCTCTCCATTCCATTTCTCCCATATTTCAAAGCTTAATTTAAGCTCCGCCTCCTGTAAGAATCCTCCCCTAAATCCAGTCTAAGTGACACTAAGTGGCTCTGTGACCCGAGGCTTTCACAAAGGACTTTCTCGCCATCAATAGATGGGGGTGCTCAGGAAAACCCTGAAACTGAATGCGAAAGAGTTTATGTGTAATTCTCTGGGTGTGCTTTCCTGTGCTCCTAGTCCCATGAGATTTTAAAACGAGTCTGTGATTTTAAAAGATTGAGAAGCACTACTCTCGAGCAGGGCTTCTCAGACATCAGCCGTGCACAGGAACCATTTACATACATTTCATTAAAACGAAGGTTCCAATTCAGTAGATCTGGGTGCGGGGGGGGGGGGGGGGGTTGGTGTTGCTTGCCCCAAGACCACATTTGGTGGCAAGGGGCTAGAATATTTCTAGTCAGCACTTGCTTGCCTGTGCTGGCATGTTCTCTGTGCCCCTTAAGCAGATTGCAGGTTTCTGGACAGCGAGGGTGCTTAATGCTGACGCTACTTGGCACTTCTCCCACCATTGGAACTAATAGAAAAACAGCCCGCCTTTGGGCCTGACAGTTACTTGCTCTACAGACATTAGTGCATGGATTGAACCTGATTAAAAATATCTTCTCTAGGTCCACTGTCTTAGTCTCACTTAGGCTTCTAAGGTTACCACCAATTTTTCAAGGCTAAACCTTTCCATAATTCAGAGCAGCGTCTCAGAACCCTGAAAATTTCCCCAAAGCCAGGCTTTTCTCTCTCTTCTGTATTGAAATAAAAATCCATTAAACCTAAAAGCCATCGTAGCACAGGAAAGGCATTCCTCTGCAAGGATAATTCACTATATAAGGGCATTCTCCCTCACTGGCGATGTTCGGTACCAAGAAAGATGTTCAGTACAAATAAATAATGCAGAGCATCAAAGAAGCCCGGATAAATCAAATCAGCATCCGCAGGCCCTGGAAGGGGCAGGTTCTGGATAAACTGTTTGGAGCCCAGATGTGAAACCTCATAAAGGATAGGCAGACAGTGAAAGTCTCCAGAAAGTGAGGAACAGTACAGACAAGTAAGGTTTTGGAATTAAATTGCTGCCTCAAAGAACCTGCCACTTTATGCTTGCAGAAGCTGTAAAAGAAGTTACTATTTAGTCATGTGGAAATAAAGTGTTGTTAACAGCAGTTAACAATAGAGCAAATGAAAACAATTCCACACACAAAACATGTGCAAAAGAAATTTTTCATGTGGTATTCAATATATATATATACACATACGATTTGTACTTATGAAAATGCCATATGCAATGAAAGCTATGCATATTTATAAAAATACTTTTAAGTGGGTCAGTAACATTTAATATTTTCCAATAAATTCATACATAAAATATATACGTTAGTGCCAAGTGGAACATATATTTTGAAATATGAACCCCCAGTAAAACTCTCAGGAATCTGGAGTAAAACCCAGGTATCTGCCAAAGGAAACTTGGGCGCAATTGCCATTTGCAGAGGGGAAACAATGCCTGGCCTCTTATCTTCATGGGCTGTTTTGCTTGTCAGATTTCTAACATCACTTCAGCCAGAGTTTTGTATTTGACTTCCAACCTCATGGCCATTTGACCCGCCAACTATTATTTTTCTTTGAGGCTTTTCACGCTCCACCCTAGTATTTTGTTTTCCAGAGCAGTTGTGTCCGTTTCCTTCCCACTTCACCTAACGTCAGCGGCGGTTTACAACGCTGGCTTCGCCGGCATCCTCAGGTTTCAGACAGACCCCAGGGCGTTGCGGTGATGACCCACAGCTGATACCGCTCTGGAAAGTCAAGGTCCCCGGAGGGTCTCCGCTTTTGTGCCAGGATTTCCAGCCAACCGCGGCGTCCCCGGCCCGGAGCGCCCTCCTCTCCCAGGTTCCCGTCCCCAGCCCAGGCCCGCGGGGAGGCTGGGACCTCGCCGCCGGAAAACACCGCCCTTTCCTGTCGCCTACTCGGTCCCCCAGGCCGACGACTCGAGGAGGAAGAGACCAAGGCGGATTAAGAAAATTAATTAACCAGGTCCCGGCTCGGCCTCCGGGCGGAGGGGAGGGGCGGGGCGGGGCGGCCGCGGCGGTCGCCGGAGTGACCGGCGGGCGCAGGTGTCGCGAAGGGCGAGATTTCACGCTTCCAGCCGGCAGCTGCGCCACTTGCGCCCGGTCGTGCGTCGCGAGCAACCGCCACCCGCTCGCCCCAGCTTTAGGCCAAGTCCCTTAGGACCCGCGGGAGGAAAAAAAAAAAAACACCTCCTTGCGGACTGGAAAAACCTGCAGTGTTGGCTGCTCGCGTGCCCGCTTCCTCAGCCTGCAGCTTCGGCGTCTCCAGGGTGCGCAATCCACTCTCCGGGTTTTGGCGACAGCTCCAAGGGGAGCGAGCTGGAAACTGACAGCACGCGACCCTCCACGGAGCCCGGAATCCCAGGGGTGCGGGGACCCGCGGCCGGGGTAGGGAGGTGCGGTCAGGGGGGCGCCTCTTCCGTGCTAGTCACCCGCCCGCCGTGCCCGAGCGTCGCTGGGCTAGGTCGGCTCGTGGGGACGAGGAGAGGTGGGCGCAGGAGGGTTAGTGCAGGTGTCTGCGTTGCAGGCGGCGTCCCTTTGTCCTTGGGTACCTAGGCGCTGGCACCCCGGGGTCCCTTTTCGAACCGGGCGTCCCGCGACCTCTCTTTGTGCGGAGGGAGCTGAACGCACCTACTCCGAGGGAAGCCACCTCCCTAGAGGTAGCGATGGGGAGGTAAAAGTGGGTGCCCATTGTCCTCCGTGGGCTCGCAGGCCCTGCCGCCGGTGACCCCCTCGCCCGTCCACCCGCCCCAAGGCGCTGAGCAGGTACCTACCTCGGGGTGGGTCAGTCCGGCCGCCCGCGCCCTCCGCCCCGCCCCGCCCCCCGAGCGGCCGCCCCGCCCCTCCCCGCCCCGCCTCGCCCTTCGCAGGCTCAGTCCCGGAGTCCGGCCGCCGCGCGCTCAGTCTCTCTCGCACCTTCACTGTCTGGTGTGGCAGCGGCGGGCGGGCGGCCGTTGAGTGGCGGGTCCGAGCAGCAGGCGATCCTGGAGACCGGCGGCCTCGGGCGCCTTCTCGCAGTCGGGGAGCGGATAACGCAGTGAGGAGGCCCCGCGCCAGCCCACCCGCTGGATCTGCGCGCAGCCGGCTGGGACTGCGTGCGCCTTCGGAGGCGTCCGTGCGGGGCGTCTGGTCTCGGACAGCGGCTGCGATCCCCGGGGGCTGCTGGTGAGTCGCTTGCTGCGTCCTCTCTGTCCGTGAGTCTGTCCGACCGGCGGCCGCGGCCGCTTCCGGCGTGCACGGGGTGGTACTAGGCTTGGAAGCCCCTAGGGGACGAGGATACCAGGGCATTACCTTCCAGCTGGCGTCCAAAGGACAAAAGGGGACCTAAAAGTACGCCGAGAGAGGGGCGCCAGTGCCCGGACGCAGGCATCCGCCGTCTGTGCCCACCACTTTTCAGGGTGGGGCTGCGCGTTCCCCGCACCCTCCGAGCTACTGACAGCCGCTCTGGGCGCGTATTGCGTTTTTCCATCGGAGAACAAGCCGCACGAGGCTACCGCTCGCCTCCCATCGAGGACTGGCACCAGGGCCGCACATGGGTGCGCCTTGCAGATCTGCGGTGGCAGTACCCTCCGGGAGCCCTTTCCTCACTTTTACGGTGGCGGGCGGGGCGGGGGGGGGGCGGAGAGCGGGGGGGCGGGCATTGTGAGCAGAGCTCCAACCTGTAGGTCTGGCAGTTGGTTTGGGGTGTTTTTTTTTTTTTTGGTCCGTGGTTTTTGAACAGCTGAAGCTTCTTCAAGATGTTTTTCTTCTTGAAACGAAGTGTCTTGACGCAGACAAGTATCAGATATGTGAGGACGAATGGATCTGGTCAGTCCGTTTTTTTGTTATGAATTATTATACTCCATCCCTCTCCCCTCGACTTTGGAAGGCATGTGTTTCATCTTATAAATAGAGAGTAGCATATTTTTTGGCAGGACCTCCTTTAATACTGCACAGTCTAGGAGAGGTCAGTTTAAAAATAAATATGCACTTGAATGTTACACTACTGAGAGCCGGGCTGTGGCTGGGACAAGCTGCGTGGACAGCAGCATCAAAGCCGGCAGCGCAGCTGTGTTGAAAGGAGTAAAAGCCCCAGAGTGCAACCCAGGCTGACAGTCAAGTAATTACATTTTGTTTAAAAAAAAAAAAAGTGAGTGAGTGAATTAAAATGAGGGTGGGAGTAGGAATGTCAGGACGGTATTGCAATAGGAATTGTTCCAGTCCTGGTTTATTTGGGAAAGTGGCTCCTGGTGTGTGCTGAGGGTGTGAGGCATTCTTGGAGGGCGGTGCCGGGTGGGGGAGGGAACTGATTAATATGTTAAGGAGACTAAGATTTGCTCCAACCCCCAACTCTTAGGCCTCACAATATCAAAGAGTTTCTTGGCGGTGTTGCCTTTAAAAGAGGACAGAAATTAGGTGAGCAGCAGATTGTCCGGATTTGAATAGCAAAGCCAGGTTGGGGCACTTCCCTTAACATCACGCTGATGATGCCCCCTAGACCAGTGGTCGGCAAACTCATTAGTCAACAGAGCCAAATATCAAAAGTACAACGATTGACATTTCTTTTGAGAGCCAAATTTTTTAAACTTAAACTTCTTCTAATGCCACTTCAAAATAGACTCGCCCAGGCCGTGGTATTTTGTGGAAGAGCCACATTCAAGGAGCCAAAGAGCCGCCTGTGGCTCGAGAGCCGCGGTTTGCAGACCACTGCCCAAGGGTATCCCTACAGTAATTTAAAAGACTCCTATAATGTTCTTTCATCTGACCACTAGAAGACACAACTTCTTTTCTGGACAGTTCCAGAGGTCTTCTCTTTGAGCCCTTACTGTCATTAAGAGTAAGCTACCCAAGTATTGTGTGACAAATCCTTTTCAGAATAGATTTATTTTTATTTATGTTTTATTCTAGAGAGGAAAGGGAGAGATAGAAACATCAATGATCCCTGGCATGTGCCCTGACCGGGAATCGAACTGTGACCGCCTGGTTCATAGGTTCACTGCTCAACCACTGAGCCATGCCGGCCGGGCCAGAATAGATTTTTAAACACTCAGGTAGAAGTTGGGGCAGTTGTGCAATGTTTGGCATTGTCACATGTGAAATCAGTGGTAAAGACTATCTAGTCAAGGAAGGGTTGAAAGTTTCTCACTAAGTCTCCCAAAGAACGTAGGTTTCCCAATAGGCCCCATTCATTGAATGCAACACCCAGTACCAGCCTCTGGGCTCACCCATCAGAACTTCAGAAGCATTTCAGGACCCATGACAATTTCAGCTTTCCAGTGGGTATCACCTGCAAGAGGTTTATATATGAATGCCATGATTAGAACGTGGTGCTGTGGCTGTGGCAGCAGCTACAGATGAGAAATAAGTAGCTCCCCCTTCCCTCAAAATCTGAGCAGTGCAGTTCTGTTTTGTATCCCAATGGAACACGTAAAGACAGCTAGAATAGTGAGTATTGCACCTTTTTTTTTTTTGCATTTTAGTGTAAATTTAAATGCAAGATGAGTAAATACAAAGCTGTAAATAACATTTATTGCAGAAGTGCTCACATGAGCTAGTGTGTTCTATCTGCTCTACAGCTTTTTCTTTAATGTGGTGTTTTCTATCCAGCATGTTCACAAAAGCTTCCCTTTTCACTTCTAAAATCTGTGGTATTCAACAGTATTGGGAATAAAAAGGTTTTAACCCATGTCACCCAAAGATTTTTACCAGGCCAAAAACAATTTTTGAGCTCCTTGGCTAGGAGCCATAACATTTATCCAGTAGGTGGAATACAATTCATGACCTGGAAAACCTCCAGCAGATGTCCAGACTGTTCTGACTATTTTAATTACTAAAATTCTTGCTTCCAGTCTGATTTCACTTAGGCCTGGCCTCATTTCTTTCCAACCAGAATCCTGTGGACCTGTCTCTTCGTTGGTTGAATCAAACTTAAATCTATTTTTAAATGCACTATGTTTGCCAGAGAACAAGTAGGGTCATTTGAAAATTTATTTCTGACAGTCCTACGTAGGAAGGACATTTTACAGATGTGGAAACTGAGGGCAGACCTGTTCTATAACTTGCCCCAAAATACACAGCAAGGAACATACCTAAACACAAATACAGGGTGGGGCAAAAGTAGGTTTACAGTTATGGGTATGTGAAATAGTTTCTTCTTGTTATTATTCATTAATTACTTCATTATCTCCCATATGAACAACTGTAAACCTACTTTTGCCCCAACTTGTATGCAGTTTCACAACCCAATAGGTACATATATGAGTGGCTAATCCTGCATGAAAGTCAGCACCTCCTTGGGGTAAGGAGAAGGAAAAACATCCTGAGGTTAAGAAACCTCCTGGGCTCAGGTCCTAGCGCAGGTGCTTACTACTTGTGTGACTTTGGGCAAGTCACTTAGCCTGTCTACCTCAGTTTGGCGATTATAAAATGGAGATAATAGTATTACTCTGAGGATTGAGTGAGTTCAAATATAATGCACTCAGAATGGTACCTGGCCCAGAGTAGGCACGAGAAACGGTTGATGCTTTCATTGATGCTTTTGTTGTTTTCCTAGGTACTTAATACTGGTTCTATCATTAATATTCATCACTACTCTTTGAGATAGATGGTATTGTTCTTATTTTCCAGATGACAGCACAGGCTCAGGAAGGTCGTGTCACTTGGCCAAGGTCACCCAGCTACCTAAGTAGCGGATTCAGGTCTGTTTGAGCTTGTGCAAAATGCCAAAGCTCACGGAGGGGCAGGGAAGCTGTTACATCTGACTCATGTTAGGGATTTTAGCCTCTGGCAGAGAGCTATTTCGTAGTACTGTGTATCTTGCAATACGAGGTCCAAAGGAAGATAACCGTAATTGCCAACCTTTAGGGTGTACCATTAGAATATTTTATTACTGAAGCTGGTTCAGTCCCATTGGGTGTGGCAGCAGCCTTCTGCAGAGGATCCAGCATCAAACTGCTAGAGTTAACACCATTTAATTTGTATCAGGAGGGTTACCAGGTAAACACGTAGGACTCTGGAACACATAATAAAGCCCTGCCACAGCCAAGAACAGTGGGTTTCAGGGGCCAGGGCTGAAGTGGAGCTTATTACAGACTGTATCCTTGCTTCTAAGTTCTAGAAAGTCGGGGGTGGCAGGGCTCAGTCAGCAGTCGGGATGGCTGCCTTCCTGAGCCTAGTGACCACATCCACAGTGCATGGCCCTTCCGTCCCTGGCATTCGGTGACATGTTATATATGCTTCATAATGATGTTGCCTCAAAAGCGCTAAAGCAAGAGGCAGGAGCCCCAAGTAAGCGGGGCAGGAAGGCTCTGTCCTTGGCAGAAGTCAGGCCTCATTACAGTTCTGCACATGCCCCAGTCCCTGCCAGATAAGCTTCTGGTGTGAGAGATAGAGGGAGGCCTTTGAAACTAGAGGGATGCCCCGGATAACCCGCAGGGGACCTGCCCGGCCTCCACTGCCTTTGATACTGTGGGTTTGCGATTAGCTGTGGGAAGCTGCTCAGGAGACTGTGTTCAGACTGAAGTTGGGGTTCTGGAAAGGATGGCTTGAAATAACCCAGGCGCCTCAAAACTAAGGGCGATAGCCTTAGTGCTGTCCACCCTCCATTCAGACACCTCCCTTCTGCCTTCGCAGGAATAAAATAAGTGGCCAAATAATTCAGCAGGAATAGTATGTTTCTTTACTTAAAACAAACAAAAAACAAACAAAAAAAGCCTTCCTGACCTTGATATACTTCTTCATTGCCAAGTTGTACCAGTCTCATGATGATGGACAGTACCACTGGTGCAAAAGCAGTTTTGAAAATGAGCCATACAGTTTTATAATACAAAGCATGATTTCTGAGTAAGTCAAGCAAACTGATGAATTTGACAGCTGATAAGTTTCAAATTAATATATGCTTGATCCTTATTGCTTTCCTAAGTCATGAATTAACAGCAGAATCCTGAAATTGCACATTTAAAAACACCCATATATTCAGTGATTTGGTTTTACTTGCATATTTGAAAGAGTCATCATTGGCCTTCTAGCCTTTGATAGTTTGTTAGACAACACACCTGCAGTTAGCTAACACAGCACCGCCCAGCGTGTGCCCTGAAACATCAGAAACCGATTCTTTGGGAAGCCAGTCTGATTAAGGCCCCTTTGTGCAGGGCTTTGCCGAGCATTTAGCATGTCACTGTGTACGGTGACTCACAGGGAGATAGTGTCCAAGTCCTTGTGCCCACAGAGCAGCTGGCAGGACGAGTCTGACAAGAAACCCTCGGGGAACCCCCGAGCCAGAGGCAGTAGTCACACACTGCAGTCTGCCCTACAGAGCAGAAGGCACCAAGACATTTTAGAGAACCACCAGGTGTGCAGGAATAGAGCCACAAGAACGCACTAGAAGATGCTGGCAAACACCCCGTCACTTGCTATTTGATACAATCAATGCAGAATTAAATGGAGATGGTCACAGAGGGACCGGCCTTAGCTCTGACCCAAGTTGTAACTGACCTCTCAGGGTCACTGTCTCATTCCTAAGATGAGGCATTTGACCCTAGATGATTTCAGATAATCTTTTGCTTTAGAATCCGGTGAGCCAGGATTAGTGGCACCTATTAGCATAGCAATTTTATTAATAATAAGGTAAAACCCTGGGTTGAAAATACGGACCAGCGCAGAGCAGCCTGAGCCAGCATGGAAGGCAAGGAACTTCAAAGTCAGGCCTCTATTTAGTCAGCTTACACATTGGGGAATCCGTCATGTTCTGGTGACAACTTGAAGGTCCTATTTGTAGACACACCAGGCCAATGATAGATCACTGTGTGTTTAGCTGAAAAAGACCTGTTCTGTTCAAATCCATTATAATCACTTAGGCTACACACATTTTTTTAAACAAGCAAAGGCATTTTTGGTGAAATGTGGGTTTGCTATTTTGGAACATATTTGCTTTCTTTTCCTTTTTATTTATTTATTTTTTATAACTTTTTCTGCCAAGGGTCAGTTCAGACATATAACAGTGATTTTTAACACAGCAGGAGATGAGGCTCTGAGGCCTTAACCTGCCAACTATGTCACCAGGCAAATCCCTCCTTGGTGAAGAAGTGGGGGGAGAAGGGGGATTGAGGATGCAGAGAAAGGGATGGATTTTCTCCTGGCTCTAAATTGCTTTAATTCCATTACTGATTCCTTGTATCCAAGGCATTTCTATAGTGTCTTATACCGTCTCCTATTATAACTGCATTTAAATTATGGTTTATTGACACTTGTAGCTGCCTAGTTAAACTATTGGCTCCTTGAGAGTAGGGACTAAACCTAGTTAACTTGGGCATTCATCTGTTTTCCAGTAGGACCTAATGAAAAAGCGGACACTCTAATCCTAGCCATATTATCTGATTCTGCCTGTGGCAACATTTTAGTGTTGTCAAGCCAGAAATTGTTATCACTTACCTAGCTTATTTAAGTCCTGTCATAGCAAAATCATTCCTTCCCGGGCTACAGAACATTCAAGTTCAAAGGGAGGCCCCTCCAGTGGTTTGACATTCCTTATGATCATCCAAGGTTTTTCTGAAAACCAGGCCACCACCAGAAACTTCCTCAAAGTCTATGCTGGACAGTTGCAACTTCCACAAGCAGCTTTCTCTTGCCCAGGTCTGACTGTGGCGGCTTGGCACCACGTGTCCACTCGGAGCACAGTCTGGGCAGCCCAGTTGCTGAGGAGAGTAAGGGTCATTGTGTTTCCTAGTGCTTGCCTAGAATCCTCAGCCATGACTGTATGAGCCAGGTATTGGTGTGCATTTTGATCATTTGTCCACACTGGATGTGAGCTCTGTAAGTGCATCATAGCTGTAGCCTCAATTCCTAGAATACTGTCTGGCCCTTAGCAGGCCCTCAGTAGATGTTGAAGGTGAGTGACTCGCCAGGGGCCAGATGAAGGCACATGGAAGGCTTTTCTCCAAAGCCTGCTTCCTATTAAGTGAATCAGCTTAAGCCACATGTCCCATGGTGGGCATGTCTTAGTACCAAACTGGAAACTTTTCTTGCTCCCAGATGACGAGTGAAACGTTTTCCACAATGATGTTGATTTTTGGCCTTATTTAAGTTTAGTGTAAGTTTATGGTGGATTTTGTTCTGCTTCCTCTTGAAGAAGCCCTTAAGTTATAGGCTTACCTGAGGGCCAGGTAGGTGGAGTTCCGTGGCCTGATATCTCGGGCGGCGGGGAGTGGGGTGGGGGGGGTGGGGGGCATGTGGAATTAAATAGTGACTTCATTCCAATTCCCGTTTTTCTCAGAATGGGAAATCATGCTTGGAACCAGAACATCTTGGGGGATACTCACACTATATTTATAACGATCATTCACATGTTCAGATCCCAAGGTCTGAAAGAAATAAGGTTGGAAGAAATACCCACTGTGAACTTTCAGCCTGTCTTGTTCCTTATGCAGCTTTAGTTTTTTAGAGTAATTAACAATAATTGCCCCTTCTCTTGATTGTAAGCTCAGTGCCCAACAGGACTTTATGTGTGGTGTCTACTCCTAAGATGACACCGTTACTCACTCTGCAGATGAGGAAACTGAGGCTCCCAGAGAGTCACTGGCATTGCCCTGTGCCCTTAATTTAATACCAGGAACGATGAGCAAGATGATGAAAAAAAGCTGGCAAAGGTATTTTGAGTCTAAGGATAGTCTTAATTTAAAAGTATTATATTTTTTTCTTAAAATTCCCTAGAAGCTGATGTTTCTGCAAACATGTACAGTCATAGAACCCTAACATTTCCTTCTTGGCCCAGTTCCTTTTCAAATTATTATTTTTTTTAGCCAAGGAAAAGAAAGAAAAATTTAATTCCAATATACTAAAATAATAGCAGATTTCTTTGGTTAAAGAGGAGGGAGGGGACAGATAGGGAGGTTGGCATTGCTTCTCTAGGCCTTCCTGTTCTTCACCAGAGTCCCAGAGGTGCCTATGCTGACCCCTTGGGATTCCAGGGAACGCAGTGTGCGTAACCACTGTCCTAAAGCACTTTGTAATATTCAGTTAAAATAAATCTTAAGCACAAGTCTATGATTTTATCACCTCTCTGTGTGTATGTGTAGGTTACATACCAGGGGATACTACCTTAAATTAGGAACATGGAATAGAGGATATGTATTGCCCTAACTCCTGTCCTAGTGCAGGGGTGCTTGCCTGCTTTTCTCCCTCATTCCCTTGCCTATGGAATCCCCATAGCAATCTCAGATTCAGTGGGGGAAAGCTTCCTGCAATGGGCCTCTCCCCATTAACTGAGTTGCTTTAGAATTGTTTTTCATATCTAGCCCTATCTGGCCTCCCCATGAACCTTAACCATATGCCCTTAAAATTTTCTTTATCTGGCCAATAATGGTTGATTGTAATTTTCCCAACTCAAAGGAATCCCATTTGTTCTCAAGGCTGGAAGAATTGCACCTGGAGATAAAGGATGCATGTATGTGTATAGACGTTAGCCATGAGTTCTGTTGACAGAAGGAATTATCCTCTGATCAAGCTCTGGAGGGTAGGAATCCCTTCTAATTGTGGAGATTGTTCACAGGGCAGACACACACCATTTTATCCCCATCTACAAGCATTGTACTGTTACCCCTTCTTCATATTGTATTTCAGTAGATGTTCTGGTTTTTCATTTGGGATAAAGATAATGCTTTGTGTTTGCATCAGTGCTTTATTGGTATGAAGATTTTCACTCTCAGCTTTTACAGTCACCTGTGAGATAGGCAGGTTTGGGGTAATTATCTCCATTTGCACAGGAGGTAACTGGAACCCCTATGTGTCTGGAGTTCTACAAGGATCCTACCAGGCTGGTCAAAGTTTTGGCCCAGGCCTCTCCTCCCTAAGGCCTACAACAGCAGTGAGAGTTCTATGGACAGTTTTGTTTGCCCATGCAGTCAATCATTTGATAGGTGTTTTTCTTTAAGTACCTGATCTATGCTAGTCAGACGTTGATTCAAAACAACTCTTTTCCATAGAATGTTCATTAGAGTTTCTTGAGTTTCCCTTGTACATCTTGTGCCAAATAATGCAAGTTCTCCCCTTAACTCATTTCCTTTTGAAAGGAAAGGTCAAGAGAGCAAGCTTATTGTTTCTCCAGGGCCTCATTCTTTAAGAGTGACTTTCATATCACTAGTGAGTCTGCGTTCAGGGGAATGTGTTGTGAATTTTTTCTTAAGGCTTGCCTGTCTCGCTGAGACTCTGTTTACATATTGCAGTCATGGATAGAAGTTATTTTCCTTTCAAATCAAATATTATTTGCCTTAATATGAAAGACCTGTAAGAGCCTGTAGAATTACTGTGGCTTGCATTGATAGACTGTTAAATTCTTAACCCTGCATGGATAGAGAAAGGTTAGAATGTCTTATAGATGGAAAAATTAGAGAAAGCCTTTGTCACAAGAAAAGAGGCTACAACTCCTTGTTAAATGACTGTATTGAGTTCATTTTTTCTTGCAGGAGTCATAGAAAGATTCCCTCTTGCATTCCCAGGAGGGCAGGCAGGGTTGAAGAGGAAGGAAGTTAAGGCAATCACATTCAAACTTTCTCACTTGTTCATTCATTCAACAAACATTTATTCAGTACCAACTGTGAATTAAATATCGTGTCTCTCCCCTGAGGAAGGCAGTCTACTCTGGGAGACAAGAAGTGATTGCAGTATAGTGTGATAGTTGGTAGGTTCGAGGTGTAAACAAGTTTGAGAGGCATTGGGGGAACTGGAAGGAGACAGAGCCACAGGGGTGGACGGGACCCAGATTGCTAAAGTGGACCTCATCAGCTATCTCATTTCCCAGCCTAAGGGTGGGCCTGCCATTGAAAAGTGACAAGATTACTAGAGCAATCTAGATGGCCCACTCTGATACAGAGTGGACGATAAAGTGGAAGGAAATGGGGCCCACCCACTGTGTAATTTTCAGACCTTTGTTATAAGGGATGGACAAAAGGGAAAACTAAACAGGCTTACTCAATAACATTTGAGGGTCTCTTGTGTTCCCAGTCCGAGAGGAGGCTCTGGAAGTGATTTTTATCAACAGGTCTTACGTATAGCTCCTTTGCCCACTTATTCTCACTGTGCACCACCTACCTGGGGATATCAGACATACAATCACACAAAAAAGGAGAACAGGGAAATAACAGAATGTAGTCCAGTGGAAGCTCTACAGGAGCCCTAAGAAAACCTGCAAGCAGGCAGTATGGAGCCTGGGTTGCATGAGGTGAGCTAGAGAATTCCTTCCGGAAGGAAGTGACTGAAGCAGTCTTGGAGGATGTTATGAACAGTGGTCAATGGTAAAAAGGTGGAAGTCTAGTCCATGTAAGGAACACAGGGTTCTGAGTTTCAGAAAGGTAGGAGGGAAGTGAAGTGTCAATAGTGAGGAAAGGGAGCTATTGTTCCCTGTGGAAGCCCTGTGCTGCACACAGCCCGGTGCCCGAGCTTCCTCTGGGAAAAGAATTAACAGCACTAGCCCTCTTTTCTAAGAGCAGGATGTTTGTTCTTCTCCTTAAGACTCAGGGGGCTTTTGTTGCTTCAAATTTTTAATCTTTTGGCTTTTCTTTTCGTAACGTCAAATTCCTTTTGAGATTCTTTTTGACAAGAGTACAAATATTGAAAAGATTTCGTGAGTTAGAGTTGGAGGAGCTGGTGTTTGGGACCATTTTACTCATTCTTGGTTTCTGACAAGGCCAATTTACCACCTCTGCCTCTCATTACTGTTGAGATTATAGTGCGTTATTTCCTCTTGGTGCTGTCAGACTTCTAGACACATAGTCTGGAATGGGCCACTCTATTCTCAGCCAGCTCCAGGGCAGTCCTCACGTTAACCAGGCAGTGACAGTTAAGAGCACAGACTGGAGGCCAGTCAGTCATGGCTGAAATCCTAGCTCCTAGTTTGGGCCGACTGACCTAAGACTTAATCTAAAACTGGTTCCTAAGGAGTGTGTTCTAATACTTGCTGCCTGGCCCACAGCAACTACTCAGAGGTTAGCCGTTACTCTTCACAATGTAAATTCCTCAGAGAACTAGGCATTTCAAATTTGCTACTTTCTGTGGACTTGGACTGGGAGTTGCCCCCGGGGGGGGCAAACCAGCTCCTCTCTCATGATGGAAGGACTACCAGGGGTTATGGATTCAAGCACTCCTTGAAGTTCACTGTGTGCCATGTGTTGTGGGAGGCCAAAAAAAAAATGGATAAGACCCAGTTCATGCTCACAGAAGAGCTCTCAGCCTGGTCTGAGGGGATATTCTTCCAATCATTGGACAAATATTTATGTACAAATGACACAGGAGAGCCTGCCATGGAGGTGGGCTGAGAGTGGATTGGCCACTGTGTTTCCGAATATACTCAGTGCTGGTTTGATGCGGAGAAGCCATGTTTCAGCCGATAGAATGAACATGGATGCTGGCCAAGGGCCCTAGCAGGATGGGAGAATAGCATGGAAGTCCCAGGTATGTCCCTTCACCCCACTAGGAAATCAGAATGTTCAAGGAGCCTAAATGTGAGGATACGCTATAAAGGCAAAGGACAGGGAACTTGGCTTTCCATGGTGGTATGGGCCAAGTGACCACAGCCTGAATTTCTGGACACCTGTCAAACCTGTTATTTTTGGATCATTTGATACTACTGCCACTGGACAGGAGTTTTCAGAGAATAATTGCTGACTAAATATTAAGGGGTATTTTGTGAGCAACTTAGCAACATCACAAGATACTTTCTTTTGAGCAGAGTTTAGAAGGAATATCCTGGCTGAATATTGCTCAAAACTTCAGGCTCTCTTCCTGTATTGATAGAGTCCTTGGTGCTTCACAAATCAAGTGGGACCCATTGATTGTGGAAGCTGGGAGCAGTTTACAGTCGTGGCCTTATTTGATTCATATCCACCGAACTCGAGTGCCTGCCTTGGTCCTTTGGACTGAGTCCCGTGTAAAACGAGTCATGATGAGTGAGCCAGGCAACTGCCAGGGATCAATGTCCATATCGAGTCCTTCCCCAATCACTCATTTTAATGGGGAGAAAGGGTCCGATGGCCTCTCTTCAAAAGTACAGACTTGGTATTTTGTGAGGTGGATGTTCTGTCTTCCAATTCTGCGTCTAAGAAGTCTTTCAAGTAGTACAGTCAGATCCTATAAATGTAAAGAGTGTACACAAACTAGCAGTGAGTCTCTCATATGGTATTTTGTGGGTTTCTATATAATCAGGGTTGTAAAAGAAAAGTAAATACAAGCTGTAGCTGAATCATAAGTGAGAAGTCCATTTATAAATAATTGAAGGTGAGACATGTCATAGACTTCCTGAGTAGGTCTATAAAATATAGCCTGGCCCGTCCGTCTGCAAGTTCATTTGCATGACGTCTGGGCAGCTGGGACCTGGGCTAATGCAGTTTCACAGTTTCAGGGCATATAGCTCTGTCTTCAGTTTAGATGATATGAGGAGAGGATGAGAATCTAAAAATAGAAAAGGCATCTCCTTATCTTCTCATGGGGGGAGTGACAGACTGAAACTATGAAAAGCATCTTCAGGATGCTGTTCACTGGGTCTTCTCCCCGTTACATAGATTTTCACTGAAGTTCAATGTTGGATTTCTAATACTCTGATTTTTTCCTCCCTTGGATTTTAAAATTCTTTGTGTGACTAAGAGAAGAGGGTTGCAAAAGGGTCGGCATGAGTGTCCTGGTTGAAGTAGTATTTTACTGTTTCTGATACCGAAGGGCGGCGGGTCATCCTTATATTAGTAAAAACACAGCTATCTTCAAGTGGAAAGTCCTCCTGGGAAAGTCTGTGAGTGTTTTTATAGGCGACTGTGACATAGGAAATAAGCAGTGACAGTGTTCCCTTACAGGAGACTCGGGATGAACAGGTATATAAATGCCGCCCTCGGGCACCATTGGGTGGGCCCAGAGTCTGGGCTGCTGCCCCCTGTGAGACCCTCATCCTTACTCAGGTCCCCTCCCCACGGCAAAGGGGAGGAGCCAAGATCTGTTTCCCTGTGGCTTCTCCTTAGTAACCCTGAGGCCTCTTCCATGACAGGGAAATGAATCCTTCAGATCCCTGAAGCGTCATGGCCCCTACATATTTGGGTTTTCTTGAGCTGCTACACTCCTTCAGCTGCTTCTCATGTGTCACAACCTAGTTTATGTCTTCTGCTGGACCCCTCAGAGCATGTAGGAACGCATTCCAGGTAGCCTTTGTCCCTTCTAAAGTGGGGAGCCCGGGGTCAAAGGCAGTTTTCCGGGACGTATCACGGAGGAATTGTCTTCTTCTTGGCAGCAGAGAGAAAGAAATAAGTCACAGATGCTTGGGGTAGGGAGGTGGTGGAGGGTTCCTGCCACCTCCTTATCCTTCCCTGGGACTGTTGGAGGAATCATTTAGTATTTTTGCTGGGGGCCCAGATGATGCTGTGTCCGGGTGCCAGGAAGAAGGGCACATTGTACAACGCTGAGACAGGGAAACGGGAGCAGGAGCTAGGATGTCCTTGAAGGATGTGACAACTAAGCAAGAAGAGGGACGTCCGGTGTAGGCTCACTTCCCGCAAGGAGAAGGCAAAGGGCCGCAGCTCCCTCAGGATGGTCCTGCCCCCTCCCTCCACCTGCCCCTGTTCTTATACATGTGTGTTTTAAATTAACATTGCAACCTATTTTGTAGGAGGCAAGGAATTTTTCATCCTCTCTTTCCACTAAGAATTGATCTAAAAACAAATAGCAGACAAACCAAACATTCCTTTCTTAAAATAAATGGAATTTTAAAGAAAACTCCAACCTCTTTGTTCCTTTTCAGAGCCCTGTGAATTGCCAAAAACAGTCAACTCTAAGTAATTGAGGAACTGCTTTTTTGGTGGGTCACTTTGTCACATCCCCTTGTTTTTTCCCTCCTCCTGGCCACTGCCTTGTTTTGGTCTTTTCAGCGACACTCTGTTTACCAAAAGGATGACAAGGAAATGAAGCAAGGGGCCACTTCCGTCTTTCCTTCATTGAATTAGTATTGCTGTGGTGATTCCTCTGATGAACCCTGTCACTTAGGCTTAAATGTATCACCAGTAAGAAACTAGAATTGGCTAGCCCACTGCAGGAATGACCACTGGGCACTTGTCTTTCTTATCAAACCTGTGGCTTTCACTTCCTCTCCAGGCCTTCTGTGCCCTGGATTTCTCACAAATTCCTGTAAGTGGGAGTCTGTGCATTTGCAGCTGGACTTCCAGGCCTGCACATCTGCCAGACATCCTCTCTGGCCTTGATAGGAGGTGACAAGCACCTGACTGGGGAGTTGAACCCTTTTGTTGGCGGATCTGTTCTCTCCAGTGCCCAGGAACTCGGGCCTTTGTTTTCAAAGGCCTGCAGGTGAATATTATTTTTGAGTGTCACGTAAGACGGGGAAAGAGGAGCAACAGTGATCCAAGAACTCAGGAAAAGGGATTATCGATTGATTGTGGAGAGTTCAGATTTCAAGGTCATGGGGAGGGTTTTTGAGAAAGGGCTACACATTGGAAGGTTTCTTGATTTCTCTCTCTCCTTCCCTCCTCCCTTCCTTCCTCTTTTTTTTTTTTCTTTTAATTTGAGGAAGGTAGTGGGAGTAGAGGACTAATGGTATGAAAGGAAAGGTGGAGAACAGGAGAGGTCCGAGTGGGCAGGCTGCACCCTAGGATGGTTCTGGGCCTGGGAGTTAGTGATGGGGTAGAGTCCTGACTGAAACACCAAGGCTAGACATTCTTTTCGTTTGGCCTGGGAGACGCCCACAAGGGCTCGCTCAGCAGAGCTGTTAGTTCTGCTCTAACAGTTCACTGCTGGCCTGTAAGCCCTGCGAACTTAGCTCTTCCTTGCCTCTTCTCCCCCCACCACCCCATAACAAGAACATCCTGCTTCCTTGGGGGCAAAGAGCAAAGATTTGGAGTGTCCCCCTGACTTGGGCAATCCCACTCTGCTACATCCCTCACTCTCCTACCACATTGGTCGCCTGCCAGTTTTTGAAATTGGCAAGGAAGGACAGGATTTTGTATTGTGGCACTAGGACCATCCCACCATAAAATGTTGCCTATCTGTGTCACTGGTCACCTCCCAAACAAAAGCTGTGTACCGTAGGCCCAGCGCCTCCGGCTGCCTGTGCTTTCCTCCACAGGGACACCCTGCAGTGGCCATCCCTCCGGTGTCCTCAGTGTCCTTGTGTCAGTAACTCATAGGGTCAGTGGATTTTTCAGGTCGTGTGTATAAAATCGGCTCTGCAAGAAAATGCAATCTGAGCCCTAAGCAACCCAGGGCTACTGCTTGGCCAGTGTGGATCAGTGGTTGGACATCAACTCATGAACCAAGAGGTCACTGGTCAATTCCCAGTCAGGGCACATGCCCGGGTTGTGGGCTTGATCCCCAGTAAGGGGTGTTCAGGAGGCAGCCGATAGGTGTTTCTCTCTCATCCATGTTTCTGTCTCTCTAGCCCTCTTCCTTCCCCTCTCTCTAAGAAAATCAATAAAACCATTAATAAAATACCTACTTTACAACTCACTCAAAAATTCGATATTGCCTGGCTGGAGTGGCCCAGTTGGTTGAGCCTCGCCCTGTGCACTGAAAGGTTGCCGGTTTGATTCCCGGTCAGGGCACATACCTGGGTTTCGGATTTGATCCCAGGAGGCAGCCAGTCGATGTTTCTCCCTTTCATCCCTTTCCATCTACTTCGTGTCCCTGTGGGCAGTCACATTACTTGTGTGTGCTTCCAGACATACAAGCCAATACAAATGTATCAACACACTTTGCACCTATCTCTTTTTCCTTTAAGATAAGTATCTTTGAAGCCCTTTCCATATCAGCATATAAAGAGCTGCTTCATCGTGTTTTAGACCCGTGTTATGTTCTTTTGTATGGATTCACTTTAATTTCTATATCTGTGACAGTTAGGTTCTTTCCAACTCTAGGCTGTAACAAATGGTGCTGGATTGGTAACCTTATACACATACATACATGTAAGTTGGATAAATCTCCAGAAATGTCTGTAAGTGGAATTCCAGGGTCAAAGGCATGAGATTTGCAGTTCTGATAGATATTGCTAAGCTGACTTCCAATGAGGGTAGACCTGTTTCAGCTTATGCTGTCAGTGTCTGCAAGGCCTGTTCCCTGCCCTTCCCAGCCCCAATGCCTCACACACTTGTCTCTTAAACAGGCTTTGCGATGCCTCCCCTTCGTAATTTGGGAGCTGACTGAATTCCTAGGGAGTGTGCTTACTAAGTGTCAAGACCTCAAATTCTAGAGCCTGGCCACTTGGCTTAGTGCCTGGTTGCCGTGCACTGAGTATGTGCCTCAGTGCATCAGCTGTAAAATGGGGATATTAGCAGTAGCAGCCTCCTGGGTTCCTGTGAGTGAGCTAGTACTAGTACGTGGCAGAGGTTGGAGCAGTGCCCGGTACATAAACACTCGCTGCTGTATTCAGGGTTGGTGATTTCCAGGAGACACACACATACCCTCTCCAGGACCAGCCGCCTAGTTACCTGTGAGGAAACTGCCCATTGGGTTTCTGCATTAGCGATGGCAGGGGAGGTCCTGAAAGAGAAATCAGCCTGGGAAGGAAGCAGGGCGTGGATGTCCCCTGGCCGATAGCGAGGGAGCCCAGAACTCTGAGTGGAGAGGCAAGCATGGTTGGCCCTGGCCCTGAGCTGGAGGAGAAAGATAACAGATAAGATAGACCGGGTAGTGTCTGAGCTCTCAGATATCTTCCTCATATCGCATTGAAAACATCAACTCCTCCCTCTAAACTTATAAAACTGACATTTTGCCCCAATTCCTTAAAAAGAAAAACAAAAACATCCAATTTATTTGGGAGCTCTTAGCACTGGCACAGAGCAGACGTTCAATACAAATTACTGAAGTCTAGAAGCCTATGTTCCTGTTATGCAGTAAATACAGGGTAAATAGTTTCAGAAGAAAGAAAAATGCCTTTTAAGGTATCTTCTTTCCTCTCCCACTCTCCAGCATCTCACTGCAGGCAGCTTATCGAGCCTACTCACCAGCCCTTTTCTTACTTTTTCCTCTATATTTTGTCACTTCCCTGCCATCTTTGGGTCCATGCCAATGACCTAAAACCCAGCTTCTCCCAGGCTGTGCCAGCCTCTGCCGCAGGGCCTGCAGGGCCCGTGCCCAGGCAGGGACCGTGGAGCGGGCATTCCTGGAGCCTTCCGAGGGCAGCAAGCGCTTTCTCTCCCCGTCCTCACCGCTCCTCCTCAACGTCCCCAGCTGTTCAAGGAAGGGGTGAATGTGAGTGAGTGCGCGAGAGACAGAGAACTGCACTCTGGCTGCTGCTGCTTTCTGGCCTCTTACTAGTATTTTCCTAAATAATGTGACACGGCCTGTCTCAGTGTCTGGCTTTGCAAAGCCCTGGCACCACCAGCTGAGCACAGCAGCCCTGGCATGCCCTTGAGGGGTGGAGGACACACTGTATCTTTCCATGGAAGCTGTCCTCCCAGCCGTGTGTGGGCAGTCACCACTCCAGTGGGCAGCGATCCCTCAGGGCTGTTCCCACCTTCTGCAGGAGGCGCCCCAGCTGCTCCTGCAGGCAGCCCTGGCACTGGGCCCAGTGGGCAGGAGGGCAGCGCCAGGCCCCTGGGGGGCAAGGCCCTAGGCTGTGGTGCACTTACAGGGGAAGGAACTTCTGAGGTCAAAGCAGGAAGACCCAGTGTTTAAACTTGTAACTGCTGCAAGACCCAGTGGAGAGCTAAGACAGAGAATGTCTTCCTATGATTGGGTTCCCCGTATTCTTGCTTGAGCATCTCTTTGAATGACAGCCTCCAGGCATTACTAACCTGAAGTGAGAAAGCAGACCCCCAGGGCCACAAAATAGCACCTCAGGGAGGCTGAGCCAGTGCCTTGGTTGGGACTAAAGAGAAGTCAAGAGCCAGTGGCTGCGGGGTTCTACTAGGCAGCTTCCAGGTGAGCCCAGTGTGGGTGCCAAGCCGGTCATGCTGCCTCGGCTCCCCCCCACGCCCTCAGCCGGGTGGCGCTGGGTCTCTCCTGCCCATCATTCTCTGCCTGCTCAGGCCTGGCTGCAAGTGGCTTCCCAATGGAGCCAGTTGTCACCTTGCCAGTGGGGGCTGGAGCACAGTTCTCACCACCTGCCACAGGCAAGTGAATTTAAAACTCTTGCTGAAAAGAAAAATATGGGGCAGATGTAAGCCAGCCTCCAGCTGCTACAAAGCAGGTGTGGCTCTGTTCAAGCCACCACCTAGCCCACTAGCCCGCTCTTCCCAATATGTATTTGTTTACTTGCTCTGTGGCCAGGGAGAGGTGGCTGTGGAGCTGTTGCAGGAATTCCCGCAGCGGGAAGGGCTTGGAGCTTTTCCTTGGGAGCTGATGGGACCGAAGAGACTGAAGAGTTGGAGGGTGTTTTTCAAGGGTGACAATCTGTAAAATGAGAGCCCCCAAGCCTTCTTGTAGCTCATCACCTCTAATCCCCTCATGTAGCCTTCGGCAGGGAGGCTGTGTTCCTTTTAATTGCCACCAATCCTTAGTGGCTTACAAGGATACCCATGTAATGACTGTTTCTGCTGGTCAGGAATGCAGGCAGGGCTGAGGCTGAGGCTGAGGCTGTGAACCAGGTGTCAGAGATGTAGACTCATCCGAGGCTCAAGGCTCGACTGGGGAAAGATCCACTTTCTGGTTCCCTCAGGTTGTTGGCAAAATTCACCTCCAGAGGCCCTCTCTCAGCAAGGTTCAAACCACTAATGGGGGTCCCCACCTCCAGTCTGCAGAGGGTGGACTCTTTTATAATGTAACCTAATCCAGGTGTGACATCCATCACCTTTGCCAGATCCTGTTGGTGAGAAGCAAGTCACGGCTTCCGCCCACATAGCCCTTAACACCAGGAGGGAGGCAGATCACAAGATTACCTTGGAATTCTGCCTGCCTCAGGGAGAGGATACACGCTTATCAGTAAATGTTTCCAAAGTATTTCCAAGTGAAGGCCCAACCTATTCTGTAGGATCACACGCTTTTCTTTGAAACGAAGCAGGTTTGTTCTTTTCTCCCAGCTCAGACAGCCTCCAAGTCCCGACACCCCGGCCAGCCACGTTCTTTCTCCACTTTATTCCGGCTCCTGCTCTTCCATTTCTCGGCTGTCTGTTATTGAGAAAAGGTGCTTTTTTTTGTTTTGCTTTTTTTAATTGTTGTCTTTTTTACTTTGAATCTTAAGAGTTTTCTCACCTGGAAGAATTCATGTCATTAAGATGTGGTTGGACACTAGCATATATAGTCACCGTCACTTAGTAAATGATATTTCCAGCCCCTTTCTTGTAGGACTACTTATTTTACCCATTAATTGTATTAACCCATAAAACTCAGCAATTGTATGTAAGGAGCTGCACTCACTCTGGCCATGAAAGGACTAAAATCTGAGGCATGTCCAAAGAATTCTGCCCATGGCCATGTTTCCTAAGTGCTGATGTCACAGGTTTGGGGTTTAATATCTCTCTTTCTCTTCTTTTTTTTTTTCCCCCTGAAGACTTAAGGTTAGTGGACGCTTGTTAAGTTTTAGGTTTTTATCCTATTTCATGGAAGGAAACAACAAAACTCCTGCCCTTATTCCCAGGCTCTGGTGAAAAGGCAGGCGGGGGGAGCCTGGAGGGCCAACTTCCTGTAACCTGCGCTGCTTTCTCTTCCAGGTTTCCATGCTGTGGAAGGCTGGGAGGTTGTGAGCGGCTCTCCAGAGAGCCCCACTTGGCTGTAACTCCAGGAAGGTCTCTTCGACCTCCGTCCCCTCTCACGGCCCCGTCTGCAGCCACTGCAGGAAAATGGTGTGACAGTGTCCTACCGAAAAGGATTGTCGGGCACACAGAACCCCTGTGAAGAAAGTGGCCCTTTTCCCCTTTCGCAGAAGAGACATTCTCAAATTCCAAAATGCCAGCCAAGACCCCCATTTACCTGAAGGCTGCCAATAACAAGAAAGGAAAGAAATTTAAACTGAGGGACATTCTGTCTCCTGATATGATCAGCCCTCCCCTCGGAGACTTTCGCCACACCATTCACATCGGCAAGGAGGGCCAGCACGACGTCTTCGGCGATATCTCCTTTCTCCAAGGGAACTACGAGCTTCTGCCTGGGAACCAGGAGAAAGCCCCCCTGGGCCCGTTCCCTGGGCACAGCGAGTTCTTCCGGGCCAACAGCACCTCCGACTCCATGTTCACAGACACGCCCTCCCCTGTGCTCAAAAACGCCATCTCCCTCCCCACCATCGGAGGGTCCCAAGCACTCATGTTGCCCTTGTTGTCCCCGGTGACATTTCATGCCAAACAGGAGTCCTTCGGGCCGGCCAAGCTGCCCAGGCTTCACTGTGAGCCGGTGGTGGAGGAAAAGGCCCCGGAGAAAAGCCGGCTGTTGGAGAACGGGATGGTCCACCAGGGCGATGTCTCGTGGGGCTCCAGCGGGTCCGCGTCCGTCTCGCAGTCCAGCCAGGGCAGGGACAGCCACTCCTCCAGCCTCTCCGAACAGTACCCCGACTGGCCGGCCGAGGACATGTTTGACCACCCGGCCCCGAGCCCGCTTGTCAAGGAAAAGACTAAGTCAGAGGAGTCCCTCTCGGATCTCACGGGCTCCCTCCTCTCCCTGCAGCTGGATCTCGGGCCCTCGTTTTTGGATGAGGTGCTGAATGTCATGGATAAAAATAAGTAGCAGGACACCTCCAGCGATTCCTTTGGGATGAAAGGTATCCAGAAACAACAACAATCAAACCACAACAACAAGCCACAGTCGAGGAGAAGAGCTTCACTGGCTATATTTGCAGTTATGTGATGGGTTTTCTAAAATAATGTTCCTACAGAGTATTTTTTTACTTGTTATGCCCTGTTTGCAAAAACAGTTATAAAAAAAAAAAAAAAAAGAAGGAAAGAAAAAAAAAAGACCTGCCCTGGCCAAAAGAGGAAGTGAGTCAGTGAGAACCCGTTTCGGCAGGCATGGCTGATGTTCAGCTCACAGGTTTCGTTTGTAGACACATAGGAATCTGGCTCGGCCAGGATGGCACCAGCCACCAAGGGCTGCAGTCACAGGGGGGACTTTACAGCACTCGGCATTTTCTGAGCGAGAAGTCGTCAACATTTTATTTAACACCTAAGCCTTTTGTTTCTAGACTCTTTTCTATATTCTGTTGTTTGGGCTCACCGTAGCAGATTCTTCAGTGTTAAAACTGTTCTGTTTTCACATTTGAACAACTTTATGGGTTTGTGGGGTTTTCTTGTAGCTCTTATATATACACCTATATATTATGTCAATATTGCAGAATTTTGACTGTCAGCTACATGTTGGTAGGACAAGCAAAGTATTACTGTAACTAAGTTATTTTTAAAGTTAAAATATATTTTTATGTGCCTTTGGCTTTTTTATTGCAGAGTCTGCATTTTATAGATACTACATCGAATGTTGTCATTTGACTTGTTTCCATTGTGGTTCCCTTGTAAGCTGCATATGTGTATGTCTGGAAAAGTGTATTCATACCTTAGCTTTATTTTCTCTTTTCTTCCCCTGTTAAACTCTTCGTAGCAGCCAACCATGGATGGTCAAGTGTAAAGGCACAGGTGCCTCATGGCGCTTCTGCAGAGACTGTGGGCTACACCACGTAATGTTCTTTGGAAATATGGGTATTTTAGTACAGTACATACCTGCATTACATAGGTACTTCATACAACACAATAAAGAGTCAATGTTAAAATGACCTTGCATGCTTATAGTAATAAACAAACAAAAGAGTAATAATATTTTCTTATTATATAGTCCAGAGCTAGAAAAACTGCTTTGCTAAATGTACATGAGTCTTTAAAATAAGATAAGAAGTGACTTCCATTCAGTCTGTAATTTTAATTATTTCCCAAAGGTTTCTGATCCCCCAAACGGGGCCCCTACTGATGCCAATCTCTGAAAACTCATTTCGTTGGTTCTTCTCCCTCACTTTAACACACTCTACAGCAAACCTTACCACCCCAAGCCCATCTCTACAGGACAGGTGTTTCCATGAGGCAGGTGCCATGTAGACAAGATTAAGGAGGCTAAAAAGAGAGCACTTGCGCCCCAAGCAGCCAGAGATGCCCTGAGGGTGTCACTTAAGGAAGTAAGAACGGGAAATGCACACACTAATTCCGGGCCCTTTGTTAACCACCCTTTCCCCTTCAAAGACCAACCCTTGCACACAATAACTTGCATTTCTAGCCCTGAAATCACTTCCTCTCCCAAACCCTTCAGTGATTCTCAGGATTTGGAGTTGTTGCAATTCTACGTATCATCTGATCATCTGAAGGAACCTTTGAACTGCAGGCCAACCACAGCAGGATGACTAAGGAGAAGAGGAAACCTGTTTGTTTAGCACATTGAGTGCCTGCCTTAATTTCCCAGGTGTATTTCTGTCCCATAATTTTCAGAGTTCTTTTTCCGTCGACCACACCCCGCTCACAGTTCACCGTTCCAAATAGACTTCCCAGCCATTTCTCCATTTTGTGAATGAGGAAGAGTCTGATGTAGCTCATAATTTTTAGCCAGACTCTCAACTGTCCCCATCTTATGATTGATTATAGTCATTCTCTTGTTTTACTTCTCAAACGCAGCATTACCTCAAGGAAAAGATTGAACTATTAGGTAAAATGATGAGGGATGTCTGCATTTCCTCTGCTCCCTCTGTGACATATGGAGAACAGTTCTGCCAGCATTGGGTTTGCTGATAGAATTCAAGCAATAATGCATCCTTGCAGGCACTTGGCTATTAAAAAGGGCTCCTCTGAGCCCTTTCACATACAGTCTCTACTGTTAGGTTAGGTACAGTTGAGATGGCAACATACATGCCCCTAGTAGAGAGGAAACAAAGCCACATCCGGTTTGTGAACAATTTCGTTGAGTCAGTTCTGTGGCAGCCTTTCAAATACCTGGTTCCTCTTGGGGGGGGGGGCGGGGGGAGTGGGGAGCAGGTGCAAAGCTGGTGGCTTTCTCCTGCAAAAGGGCACTCTTGATGGCACCTGCTGAGAGCTGAATTTGTGCTCTCAGCCTGCGATCAGTCTACTTTTAACCTAATTATCAAGATGCACTTTATTTGCAAACTCAAAATGGCAAGCCACCTGTGACCCAGTGACCAGGAAAGAGACCATGCAATTTGTGTAAGTTGAGACCCTTCATGTTACAGCTAAAATCATCTGCTTAAAAAGATAAACACATCAGAGTACTTCGTTCTTCACAAATACAATGTCATTAATGATCACATTTCAGTGTGTCAAAATGTCACTGTCAACACAAAAGACCACCTGGTTGAACTGAAAAGAGAACCCAGGGCTCTAGAATCACAGTCTATTCCTTTTTTATGTTATTGAAATGTACCATTTTTTTCTCAAGTCTCCCCATGAAACACTTGAAGTCATGGACTGGAGGAAGTCCATGAGTATGTGAATTCATTTGATAAATATTTTAAATCAGACAAAATAAAATTACCTATTAGGTGATGGTTCTGATGCTCCTAATACGGAACCTAGAGAGACAATCATTTTTACTATAAATTATATAAACAATAGAATGCATAAACATATGATGCATTCTATTTCTCTCCAATAAGAGTTTCTCCTTTGGAAATTATGTTACCAGCCTTGTCCCAAATATAATAGTCAGAATAAACAAAATTCTCAGATTTTAGAATTAGTCCACCAGACTAATATGAATGAGTAACTTGCTTTTTTTTCTTAGATAAGTCAATAAGCTATATAAATAGGGTTATTGGGTGCTGCCCTGTGTCTCCTCCCATACTTTGGGGTCAGATTCAGCAAAATAAGACATTTCCAGATGCCGAATGATAAGCTACCTTTGACTCAGATGCATAGACTTCTGGTTTGTTTGGTTGTGCAGGACTCTTATGTCACAACATTCAAAACTATATTCACACACTAACTTACTGGTTCTGGGTAGGCAATGCATTTGTTTTCTCAAAAAGAAGATGGTCTCCCTGACAGATTTTTTGCATGTTTGTTTCATCTGACGGTACCTGGAATGTCACATGCTTTATTCTGATGGCGCAGCATTTCATCTGAGAGTGTTTCATTTTCACCTTATTCTTAGAACAAGTGCTTATTAAGTCGTAGGCCTGAACATTTCTTACATGAGTTATCAGGAAGTCAAAAATGTTACAAATTCATATGGAAGAATGGGAACTATGCTTATTTTATGAAATGATGTAGAACACAATGAAATATGTTTTACAACTACACTGTATTTATCTCCCATTTTTACTTTAAAAAAAAATCTGATAGTAAATTCACTTCCATTGGCTTCCAAGGGAGCTCTGTGCTCTTCATCCTTTGAAGGTCAGCCAGATTTCCTCATGGGAAGCATTTGACATGGGTGATAGATAGATAAAAATATCTGCCCAAATCAAAGCCACTATGCAGAATAGAGTTAATATTCCAGAGACTTATCTGCAGACAGATATCTGCCCCGCAAGGCTAAGTGAAGTGGGTATTACCCTCACCATGAAATGATTATTGGAGTAAGTCATTAGGCATGCGTGATTCATTACCAAAAATTCATCAGGGGAAAAGCGCTTTGAGTTCTGGGGAGGGAAAGATTTGGGGTGACTTCATGGAAGAGGAGGACCCAACAGGGAGCTCAGAGGACTGGTGAGGTAAAATTCTTTTAGGGAGAGGGGCATACTCAGGGGGAAGAAGATTATGAGCAAACAAAAGGATACACTGCGTCCTAGTAGGGTTTCTACTCAAAATAGTCTGGGAACAGGAATTAAAGTAGAAAAGGCTAGGTGCCAGGCCTGAAAGAATTGGGCCCATGCCTGAGAAGGCTCTCCCAGTGGAGTAAGAGACTGGAATCTGAGGCTGCTGAACTGGTGGTTCCCAGGGTTAGAGATGGGTATGCAATAAGCCACCATGTTGTGTAGGCTCTTGCCTATTCAATGGTGCCTGCAGTGTAGCCTGCCGGCAGACTGGGGACACTGCCTCAGTGAGTGGGTGTGCAGGGACGGTCATTTGTGATGATGAAAGAAGTGAGAGGAACAGGTATCTCCTGAAACAGCCCTGAATGAAGCAAGTTCATAATACAGTCCGGTCTGAACACCCTTGGACAGCTCTCCCACCAGTGGTTTCCTCACACCCCCTCTCAACCCACTCCCCTACCTAACCCCCTGGCTGGGTTGTAATTTCTGATTGAGCACTCCCAGGATTAAAGGAGAAAGCACCCTAGGACACAAAAAAGGAAGTCAAAATGTCACAGAAGAATCTCAGGAAAACGAACTCAATGAAGTAGAAGCATATAGCCCCTGACATTCTCCTTGAATTCCAAACTCACAAAACGAGCCCAGAGGGATTTAGAAGTCCCCAGCTTCCAGAGTCCCGTTTCCTCTATGAGGATCTGCCTCCTCCCAGGGGTGACTACTGGGCCGCTCACCCTTCAGGGAAGACCACGTTCACTCTTAGGATGAGCCCTTACCCTACAAGGACATCAGGAAACTGGCCATCGCAGCACAAAGGCACGAAGTCTCCAACATTTACACTGCAAATACCCACACTGAGAAGTGGGAAGATCCTTTCATTACATTTGGGCCTTGAACAAAGAGGTCCTTGAGGTACCACTTCCATGGAAAATTCTGTGGTTAATATGAGTCACAATAAATGCACATTAAAACCCCCAAAGGATGTCCCATATCATGAGCAGCCCTATTTACAAGTGAAGTAGGCAGCGCCTTGGTTCCAGGTCTGAAAGAACTGGGACCCTGTCTTCAGGGTCACTGACTGACCCTGGAAAAACAAACCTGCTGAGAACAATTTCTTCTCTATGTAGCTGCCCCAGAGCCAAAATATCCACCCTTAGAGATGGGTTCCTTTGGATGGAGTCCCCTTAGAATACTCCTAGGAGCAGCAGCATCTTAAAGCCATCAACAACAGAATGTGAACTCACCAGATGCCTACTCTAAGAGCACAGCCTCTAGCAAGGGGACTGGGACAAGGGAGGCACAGAGAGTAAGTGAGACCAGGAAAAGCTTGAAGAGTGCGTTCACTTAATGCAAAATTTTGCCGGGGACCCAAAATAATGGGGTGGAAAGAGCGGCTTCTCTAAGAGATTTACCTGTCCCCAAAGGTGGCCTTCACCAGAGGAGATAAGGAAGGTTGTAGTTGGCTGATCTCCCTGGTGCCAGAGGAGTCCATGCAACCATTGAAATCAAATCTACTTTTGAATCAACACACATTAGATAGTACAAGAGAAGGTTAATATCCACCCCTCAGTGATTGACTTGATCCCACTCTCCCTTCAGGCCACAAAGTATCAAGGCATTAATTATGGCTCCATGCCAAATGGTGATATTTTTAAATCTCTGTCTAACCTACCCTCTAGCTCCCCCACCCCACCGCTTAACTATGGTATCTGAGTGACACAGTTTCCTTGAAGAGATTATCATTTTATCCTGAAGACATTTTTCTGATAGTTTTTCTGCATTCTAAGGTAAATAACCATGTCCCAGAAACACATGAAACTTTGAAAAGCCTGAGACAGCTTTAATACTACATATTGAGTTTTTTCAGAGTAAGCAGTAATGTTCAGGCAGATCTTTGTAAAGTAAGCAGAGGCGTTGCTCACTGTGGGAGAAGAAATTTGCTAATTATCTTTTAACCTCTACTCTCATGGCACGAAAATAAAATTGGGATGGGACTAGAAATGAGAAGCAAAACACTTTATGGTGCACTGGCCTCACATTTTTTCACCATAAATGGCAAGAAGGAAGAGCAGATGAACACAATCTTAGATATTAGATTAGGATCCAATGAAGTTCTCCCATTCTCGAAGCGGACCACGGCCCCTCTGACCTAATAAAGCACTGTCTGTGAAGATTCGCTCAGCAGTAACTTCTGCTTCAAGTGGTGGTTTCACTGTTGATTTAAATTGCTCATTTTCAACACAGTTGGCTCTCTGGACTTCATAAGCACATTAAAATTCATTAGGTGTTCTAGGTAATTGAGAGAAAAAGTTGTAAGTGTCATGATAAGAGGACACAGAGAGGGTCAGGCCTTGTTGTATAAGAGAAGGGGAAGCAAGTCTTCCTATCCAAGACCCCACTCCTGGATGTTGCTCAAAGGATTGCCAGTGAAATGGCTTTCAGGAGTGAGGTACCCACCCCTCTAACCAGCCACCAAATAGGAATGCCTAGAGACACTCTCCACACTCTCCTTTCTTCCTGTCCCTGACCATCCGAGTGTCTCCTCCCCAGGAGACTCCTTGGCTTCCCAGACCTCACTCCTCCCTGCAGGTCCAAGGAGAAGGTCATGGGAAAGGAAGGAGCCAGCCCATCTGGAGAATGGTTGGAAGGGTGTGATCCTGCCTGGACATGACCAGGAAAGACTCCTCCGGGTCTCTTGCCCTTCCAACAAGGGCTCCTCTCCAAGGTTGAGGTCACTATTATAACACCGTATGATAGCATATGAACAGTGTACCTGCGGTAGGTTGCATCATGGTCTCCAAAACTATCAGGTCCTGATCCCTGGAATCTAAACATGTTACGTGATTTGGGAAAAAGTATCTTTACAGACATAATTGAGATGGGGAGTTATTCTGGATTATCTGGGTGGTCCTTAAATGCAATGGCAGTTGTCCTTAGGAGAGGGGTAAAGAAAAAGCCGACACACAGAAGAGGAAACAAACTACAGAGGCAGCGGTTGCTGTGATGTGGCCACAGGTCACGCTGGAGGAGAGAAGGGACAGATAGATTCTCCCTTAGCGCTTAGAGCCTCCAGAAGGAGTGTGACCCTCCTGACAGCCTGACATTCGCCCAGTGATGTCAGCTGACTGGGGGCTTCTGGCCTTAGAACGGTGAGAGAATACATTCCTGTTCTTTTAAGCCACCAAATCTGTAGGCATTTGTTAAAGCAGCCGTAAGAAAATAATGCAATGCCTAAGCATTGGAGAAAAATCAGAAAAAGTGGAATATTTTAAGGATGGAAAATGCTATGGGTTGAATTATGTTCTCCTTATGTTCTATTCCTCTGTTGAAAACAACCTCCAGTGTAACTGTATCTAGAGATAAGGCCTTTAAAGATGTATCGTATTTTCTGGCGTATAAGACGACTGGGCGTATAAGATTTTCCTGGGTTGAAAAGTTGTCTTATACGCCAGAAAATACGGTATATGTATGTGTGTGTGTGTGTGTGTGTGTGTGTACCGTATTTTCCGGCGTTACGGTAATTAAGGTTAAATAAGATCAGGTCATAAGGGTAGACCCTAATCCAGTAGGGCCAGTGGCCTTAAAGGAAGAGAAAGAGAATCAATATCTCTCTCTCTCTCTCTCTCTCTCTCTCTCTCTCTCTCTCCACATACACAGAGAAAGAGCCATGAGTACACAGCACGAAGGTGCCAGCCGGTCTGTGGTATTTTGTTATAGCGGCTCCAGCAGGCCAATACAGAGAGTTCATAAAGAACACCTCCTTGAAGAGTTGGGTTCTTTAAGGAGATAAGACCAGGATGGCCCACCTCCCTGGACCTCAGCCTTCACTGTTAGATGAGGAGTTGACACTGATTCAGGGGCGCTCTGGCTGGTGTTGAGGTAGAAGAGAACATTGCAGGCAGGAGATCCACTGGAACAACGTCTAGCCCTGCAGTAGCTTTTCCAGAAAGCGTCCCCTACAAGTGCACGAGAGAGAGCAGCTTCCATGTGCCTCATGTCCAAGGCGGGCAACGCAGTGTCTAATCAGACACAGGTGTGATACCTCTGCCCGTGGGAGCTGAGCGGCTCCCTCCAGGCTGACCTGTCACTGTCACTCACAACTGATTGTTGCTGGTGTAACGCAAGTCAAGTGTGTCCATGGTGGGCCACCTTGGGGGAGATGGAGGGAAACAAAAAATTTGAAACATGTTTTGAGGCTTGTTTCCAGCCCCAGACAGCATTTGATGTGGGCAGGGGCCAGATTAGCCCTGTCATCCAGATAGCAACCAGAGGAAAGCCGAGAAGACTGCTGGGGCCCTGGGCTGTGGCTGGGGATACTCTTCAGCAGCTTTTGCCTCAGAAGTGTCCCTTCCCACACCAGTCCGGGCACAGTGAAATCAGCCTGCCCGGGATGCGGAGGGCAAATCAAAGAAGAGGCCAGAGGGCTCACTGAGTCCCAGGAGCAGCCAGGGTGCTGGAGGCGGAGCCAGCCAAAGGGAAGGGAGATATTTGGAGGACACCTGGGGAAATGAAAGGGCTGTTATGGCTGACATAGCCCCACCTACCCGCTCCTGGGGCCGAGGGTTCAATACCTCCGGGCCCTTGTTAGGCATTTAATGTCCAACCATTGCATTGTGGGAAGTCTCACCCAGAACACTCATCATCTCACTGGCCCCCTAACATTTATGGGACTATCCTGAGCTCTTCAGAGGAACCAGAGTCCTGCAACCCAATGTGACACAAACAGGTGAAGGAGAAAATGATACCTTTGGAGAAAGTGATACCCACCAGGCGAGGCCTGAGTGCCACGTGGCAGTGGTGGCGGCCGCAGCAGGGCAGGGCAAACCCATCACTTGTGACAGTGGGCAGGAAATGCACCCAGGACCGAGAGCCTGGGAGGCCCAGGAGCCATCTAATGAGTTAAGAAATAACAAAGTAGCCAAAATCTTCCTTCGGACAGGAAGGGCAGAACTGTGACTTGGCCTCTGACCTCCGTGGCTAAAACAGTCTATCAATGTCAGTGACTATTGAAGAACGTGGTGCAGAGAATGCGCTCCAGTCTCTCCCACTGAAACCCAGGGAGCCCTGCCTCGAACCCCTGGCCCACGCTCAGCCTTCACAGGGTAGTTTACACCTGTCTCCAGTTCTTTGTATGTCTTTGCGGGAGCTTCTCTATTCTGAACCCACTTCTGCCTCCTCTGGGAAGCCTGCATTCGAATCAGTTGTTATCTTCTTTTTGGCCCCAACACACTTGACACAGTAACTCTCCCATGGTGTTATAACCACGTCCACCCTCCTAATGCCACAGCACAGTCCTCAGACTCGGCTCTCAGCCAGGCACAGAGTTATTGTTGAATGAAGGAAAAGATGAAAGAATGAATCAATGGATAAAGAGTAGACACTAAAATTAATACTCACCAAAGAAGAATTGATTTATGGGCCCACAACACATTAATCCACAAGAAGTTAAGACATCTCAGGAGCCTTGACCAGAGATGCAAGAGATGCCATAAATTCTATGAAAGAATTTTTGAGGAAAAGAAAACAAGGTACAATGCATGTCTCCAATGTACTGAAAGGATATTGAGACTAATAAGACTGAATCCTTTCAAATATATACATGTATATACTTGCAAATGTCTCCATGGATGTGGATTGCTTTTCATGTTTACACATTTTTGTTATTTACCTTATAAAAGAATATAGCCCTGTAGGAACGTATTATTGTTTGCTAAATAAGATAGAACCATTACAGCTTTAAAAATGCCGTTGGTTTAATAAAGGACAGGAATGTGCTTTGGAGCCTGTAAGCACTTAGAGTCCTGAACAAGCCTAAACACACATTTTTAATCAGCGTTAGTGCTTTATGACATTTTTAATCTGCCACTTAAGAGACACTAATGTAGAAGTTGGCAAAAAAACAACAGCACCCAAGCCTGTCACCTTTACCAGACATTATCTAAATGAGCTAAACCAAATGTGTTTCAAATGCCCTACCCCACTGCTACATGAACACACAGGAAGGCAGTACGTTGGCAGCAACTGATTTTATGTCCTAAATGGTGGCATTGGTCATTTCTAGGGTAGCCAAATAGTATCAGGAATAATGACATATAAATTATTCATAATAACAAAGAGGAACAACATATAAAAATTGCCCATATTGGCTCCTGGTTGAAGGCAAAAATTGCATCTTAGGCTATCCAAATATTTTTTTAATGTGATTTTACTTTACTAGCTTTCTATGGTAAAAATATAGACACATAGGCATGAGTTATACATAACACTCCATTATCTCATCCAACACGGCAGCTGTCACCAGTCTCAGGACACTTGATCCAACAGGCAACCAAAGCTTTAAAGAGCCAAGTTCTAACCACAGACAGGAGCGCACACAACAGGACATCTCAAAGAATTTCCACTTGTGCCATCCTGGGCATCTTGGCATTCTCAGCATACTATGACCTGATTGTCCAGATGCCAGGTCTGAGAATGATCCTGACTCTCTTTTCTATGTTAATATGGGTCTCTTTATATCATGAGTTTCATAGTTCCTAAAGCAAGGAACAAATTCTATGCCAACATGTTGCCTATATATTAAGGCATTATGTGCATCGGCTGTGTGTATGTGTGCATAGTGGTGTGTGTGTGTATGTGTGTGTGTGTGTGAGAGAGAGAGAGAGAGAGAAAGAGAGAGAGAGAGAACAAACGCCTGGCTGACTAAGACAGGCAGATGATCAAAGAGACAGAGAGAAAGCGTGGCAATTATCTGCTTGGAAAGGAGCTGAGGAGTACACAATATTACAAAGCATACATTGACTTTTGAAAAGGAGACAACAGAGAAAGAGCAACCTAAATGAGTGGAAAACGTACAAGGAAATACAAACCTGAAAACAGAGAGAAGAAACTACAAATGAAAGTAAGAGTAACTTAAGAGGAAAGAAAACAAGATGACCACAAGCAGGCTTGTCCCTGGGGTATGTACTGGGCAAATATTTTTTGCTGGGTCCCTGACAACATAAACAATTTGATTTTTTAAATGTTTTACAAAATTCATGGGCATACATGAGGCATAATGATTTATCAATGAAGATTTAGGATAATGGGTAGGGAAGAGGTATTTTCATATTTGTTCATTGTCCAATCAGTGTTAAGTGAAGATTCTTCATTGTGTCTAGGCACCATCGTTCCCTGTGCAGGTGTCAGAACCATCTGTGTTCTCTGCTGTTAGATGTGTCCATTTCACCTTCCCACTGGGAGAAACGGGTGACAACACTATAATTAACACTCACAACACTATGGCTCTTCAGAACATTTGTGTATTGAAACAACATAGATCTTGCCTCTGCATTTCCCTAACACCATTTATTTAATGCTGGTTATGTCATCGCTCATGATGCCTCATTATCCATCCTGCCGCCATGAATCCCAGCTTCCAATGACTCTCTCCAGGCTTGTTACTGGCATCATGGATGATGGTCAGAAAGGCAAGCCTTACCCAGAGCATGAAGGGAAAAGTGAATGTTAATTCACTTTCTGATTATGTGAAATGCACTGTTTGAAATTTTGTAGAATAAACACAGAACAGCACGTTTTCCAACCATATCTTCTATAGAACTCCTTTGGGTAATCACTGAATTCCTAGAATGTGATTTCTTTCAACACTGACAGCACCTCTGCCTTCCACAAACCCCATCACAGGGAGGGGTGCAAACAAAGGAGAGTGGCCCCATTATGCAAGGAATATCCATCTCTCACCCACTTGTCTTAAACATGGAGTTCAGTGTCAACACATAGATTGGCACCTACACAATGCGTTAGTCAGAAGGGTCTGCTGGCATTCACAGAGTCATGCTCAAAAGCTCTCTGAGGAGAAGGGTCTGGCCACCTCTGGAGGACTGCTTAGGTAAGGGGTTTGACCATTCTGGTGCCAGTCATGGATGGTGAGCAGGATAAAGGGTGTATGATGCCACTTTTGCTGCCTTGGGGTGCTATAGACCAGGGACTATCATATAATGGAACATGGAGGGGTGATAGCCAACACATGGACCCAACATGTGGCAGAGTGAGGGTTGGCAGTAGGCTATGGGTACCCCAGAACTCTGAACTTGTGTCTCCTACCCAAGAGTCATCAAAATCAGTGTGTCTGCACCTGTATGGTGGCTCAATCTCCTGGAATCTCAACAAGGAATGACTGGGCTATATTGGGGAGCAATTGCTTGTCAGGCCACCCTCCTGGAATCAAGGCCAGGCCAAGGGCCCCAGAATGATCCCATAGATATGAGTCCTGGAGTTTTTGGGGACATCTGGTTGACCCCCAATGGTGGATAGGGAGTAGAGAGCAAAGAATACCCCAAAGGAGAGAAATGGGAACCAGGGTCCCCAAGGATATTGGTCCTGGGACCCCACCCAGATAAGCCTGCCACTCTAGTTGTCCCCAGGTACATGAGGGAACTTTGAAAATGTTTGAGGAAGGTACTCCAAAATGTAGGGCCTGGGACAAGATACCCTTGGGTCCAAAGGTTGTACTGATGTCAAGGATGACCAACAACATTAATTAATAACTGGAAGAATTGTGGAGAAATCTGCGACATGGGGCAAGTAAGCAAAATGTCCCATACACAGCTTCTAAGTGGTGGAGTCTGATTTGAACCCATACAGTCTGGCTCTTGACCTGTGTTCCCTGTTGTGAAAATATCTAAAAATATTATAGGCTTTATGTTCAGACAGACTTAGGTTTGACTCACCACCCTGTCAATGCCAGTATGTGACCTTGGGATCAAGTACAGATAAGTATGTACTTACTTCATAGGACTGTTTTGCAGGGATCAGCTAACTTTTTATATAAAGGACCAGATAATAAATTCTTTAGGCAGTCCATACAGTCTCTGTTGCAACTAGTTGGTGTGAAAGTAGCTATAGACAATGCATAAATGAATGGGCGTTGCTGTGGTTCCAATAAAACTTCGTACGAAAACAGATGGTGGGCTGGAGTTGGCCACAGGCCTGATTAGTTGGACCATGGGTTTGAGTATTAATTCAGAAAATGCCAATAAAAGTTTTATAATAGTTACCTGTACTTAGTAAATATTCCAAAAGTATTAGCTGTTATTATATCAATGAAATGACTACATTTTAAAATTGTTGGTTTAAGGCTTTAGTGTATCTGCCACTTTTTAAAATTTTTTTTTGGTATCATTATTTTCCAGTTACAGTATACATACTTGAGGGAAAATAATGGGTGAATAAATGTTTCATTACTTGAATTCTTTCTCATTATCATTATTTTTCAAAGCCCTTTCAGAGTTACTTTTCATCTGAAACTGTCATTATCTTTGAAATGTGTGAGTCAGAAGGAGCTGGCATTGGTTAAGTATAGCTTTACCATGTATTTAAAATGAAATTTTCCATTCATTCATAATTCTATTTCAGTAGTATTATAAAACTAGAGGCCCAGTGCACAAAATTCATGCATGGGGGCAGGGCGGGGTGGGTGTCCCTCAGCCTGGCCTGCACCCTCTTGCAATTTAGGACCCCTCGGGGGATGTCTGACTGCCGGTTTAGGTCTGATCCCTGCGGCAGTTGGACATCCCTCTCCCAATTTGGGATCGCTGGCTCCTAACCACTTGCCTGCCTGCCTGATTGCCCCTAACCACTCACCTGCCTGCCTGATCACCCTAACTGCTCTGCCTGCCTGCCTGATCGCCCCTAACTGCTCACCTGCCTGCCTGATCGCCCCTAACTGCCTCTGCCTCGGCCCCCACTGCTGTGGCTTCATCAGGATGGTCGACTGGAATGACGTCCAGAAGGTCATTCAGCTGTCTCATCTAATTAGCTTATTACACTTTTATTATAACAGATAGTGGGAATTTTAGATGTTACAAATCAAATTTTTCTTTGAAACCTACATTTCAAGAATACATGTAATGCATAAATAATGGGCTTTATCATCATCCATTGATTCCCATAGCCATTTATGGTATCATTTATTTGGAATCTATGCTATCCCTTCCTGCAATTTTTTATCTTTGGGAGATGATCCCTTTCCCCACTCCATTCCTGTAGTTTAAAACTGCTATCATCAATGTCAACTGGTCTTGGGGATGAGCAAAGGAGCCCAGCTGTGAGTTGCAAGAGTTGTTTGCTGGTCTTATTTCCAGCTGTTGGGGGGACGTTTGTTAGATAGAATGCAACTGAGAACAGCAGAGGCCAGGAGTGGGGTGATAGAGGCTTATGATGATCGAGTTCTCATCTGCATTACCCCTAAAATCTCCCAAAATTCTCTCATGGTTTGGTTATGAGAGATAATGAATTCCTCCTTTGCCTAAGCACATTTCAGTTGATCTTGGACTATGACATCACCCTTGGGTGATGCGAATCATCCCACTTGGCTTATCCCAAGAGAAACTTTACAGTCTGCCACTCACCAGATGTGTAGCTTTGATATCATAGAAAGTAACTTCCAAAGACTAAAGCTCATTCAAGGGCACTTCTTTCATCCGGAACACCAGATGGAACCAACTAAGTCAAAAAGAGAATGACTTAAAATGACTAGGCACGGTTTTACATTTATTTCTTTTTTTAATCCTCACCCGAGGATATGTTTGTGTGTGTTTTTTTTTTAAATTGATTTGAGAGAGAGAGAGGAAAAGAGAGAGAGAAATATCCATGTGAGAGTGAAACACCAATTGGATGCCTAGGTATGTGCCCTGACCAGGAATCGAACCCACAACCAACTGAGCCACCCGGCCAGGGCTGCATTTATTTTTTATAACTAATACAATTGGGAACATTGTGCCCAATTTGGGTGGGTGGGGACTGGAGGAAAACTTCAAGCTTCTATTAACGGGCTGAGAGAAATTATGGACTACCTTATAGGCCTGTATTCAAGGTTTTGCAGCAAAACATAATTTTAGGAAAACCTTGTAAAAAAGGAGCAGCAGACTCCTCTGGTTCAGTTTTTGCTTTTTGGTGTTTTCCTAGTTCTTCCCTGGCTTCTTGGGAGTCATCATTCGGTCATCTGGTAAGTAAACAGATATGGCTACACATTGGCACAATGGTCCCAGCTCTCTCTGTATTCTCCTATATTAACCAGCTTGGGTTACCATAAAAAAATACCATAGACTGCGTAGCTTAAACAACAGAAATGTATTTTCTCATAGTTTTGTGGGCTGGAAGTCTGAGATCAGGGTGCCATCATTAGATTCTGATGAGAACTCTTCCTGGCTTGCCTTCTTCCTGTGTCCTCACATGGCCAGGAAGGAGAAAGAGAGTAAGCTACCTGGTATCTCTTATTATAAGGGCACTTATCCCATCATTTGGTCCCCACCCTTGTTCTCTCATCTAAAACTATCTCCCAAAGGCCCCACCTCCAAATACCATCACATTGGTTAGGGCTTCACAGTGAATTTGGTGGAGATTTAGTCCATTACATTGCCTTAAGCAGATTGTAGGTTTTTAGAGATTAACCTATTAGTTGTTCTAAAATTTTAGAACCATAAACTACCCAAATACATTTTCATCTGCTGTTCATGCAGTGGAGTGTGAGGCAATGAGCAAGGCCTCTTGGAACCAGAGGTCTGGGTTCAAGCCCTGCCTAGACTATTTATTTAAGTAAGTTACTTAAATTTTTTGAACCTCAATTTCTACTTCTGTAATATTGAAATAGTAAGATTATTTGCTTCACAGGGATATACAAGATAATATATGTGAAAGGATAGATATAAAATATTCTTAACCACTTGGCTTTAAACAACCTTTTATACCGAATATCTATCTTAATTTTCTAACCCCCCAAGGGCACCAGTCATTCACATCTTAGTTGGAATTAATCAATCTGTAAAGGTGGGGGTTCAGATCATTTTGGAACGTGGGATACATACAGTAACGAAAGAAGACATAGGTGGCATTCCAAAGGAAGATTAAATTAGACATTTAGGGACCAGCACCAGGGGATCTGTCAGTAGTGAGGATAAGGTGGTGCTGAGGGAAGGGCCCCAAAAAGAATATGGGAGAAGAAAAGCTGGAGATCATAAAAGTGTAGCTTCAAAGTGTTTGAAAAACCAGCTCTGGAGATTGGGCTCCTTGCTCTCCAAAAAGCCCATTATGCTCCCTCCCTTTTCCCTGACACAAAAGAAGGCAGGAATCCCTGTCACACCTTCTAATACTCAGTGCCTCTGGGACAGGAGAAGGGGCGCAGGACTAGAGGGTTCTATTTGGCTGAAGCCCATCCCCACCACAGCCACACCCGATCCAGAAAGTTAGCAAGCCATCCCGGGGCCAGCTGTAGTCTGCCAAGCTAGGGAACAGACGCCGCCGACCTGGGGTTTTCTGTGAGGCACTGCTGTAACTCTCCGCCAGGAAGTGCCTTTGGAAGGCAAAGAAACAGAGACCAGACACCTAACTTTATAAAAACTAACAAGTGTCTAATCTTCCCAGTGGCTTGCTTGTACAGCTGTAGCGCTTGCTTGTGACATCCTTTACCCGGACGCTCGCCAACTGTAACACTCAAGGAGAACGCTCTTTCATAAGGGGACAGAGGGAACCCTACACCACCAGGGAGTTTTCCCCAAAGTGACTTGAGAATGCCTTTCCTCTCCATTTTACTTGAGCCAGCTACATTCATCTTACTAATATTCTTCTGTCAGAGACTGTGAATTTCAGACGACAAAACCCTATTTTCCAGAATCTTCCACGTGGTCACTGCCTATTAATTACCTCTGCTTGTCAGCCGGCCCCCCACACAGGGTTTAAATGTTTAGTCTGCAGTTTGTATAATCATTCTCCCGCTTCATAATTACTCTCCAGAATTACTCAGCTCGGAAGGCACACCACAAAGTCTGGGCTTTTCATTTTCTCACAATAATGCCTGGTCAGGTCTGTAGTCACAAAGGCTTGCTCAGGTTGGAGATGAAGCTTTATGCAATGCTTGCCCTTTGAGCAAATGCCCAATTTTACACCTACTTCTCAGGTTCTGGGTTGGAGGCCAGATGAGTGGGTTCTGGGAGTAGTGAGTAGGGGAAGCCATCTGTGTTTCCATTGTGCACTCAGTGTTTCCACACATCCGGAGGCAAGAAGACTTTGGCGCCCTATTTTCAAAACTGGCCCTGTCCAAGTTGGAATAGTAATGAGCTTTAAGAAGTCTTCGCATGGTCTTGCACACCTACCTGCCAGGCCTGGACTTGTGTCAGACTTGGATCAATGGAGCCAGGAAGGGCAGGTCTACCCAGTGGGAATGGACACTTGGCTTCCAGGTGAAAGCCGAAAGGGAAAGAAGACCGAGACAGCTCTGAGGGAAAGGTAGATTCAGAGATGGTTACCTTGTCAGAACAAGTCTCTCATGGTGCATGGTGACCCTCCTGTCCCCAAGGGTCAAGGCCCTCTCTAATCCAACACACTAGCTATTTCCAGTGCTATCTCCAATTATTCATCATCCCAAAACTTCATTTCAGCCAGATGGGCTTACTCATCTCACTCCCGGATCTCTCACCACCTCTGTGATTCTGCTCATGCCTTCTTCTGCCGGGAATGCCCCCTTTTAATACTCAAATCTCCTTTCCTGCCAGCCTCAAAGAGTCATTTACCTCTTTGAGACAATTCCATACATTCGATTTATAAATTGATCCTCTCTGCCTCTCTTCTATTGTTACCTTCAAGTGTCATTCACATCTTATATGGTTACTTAACTTTGTTGATGTATTTTCTTTACAAATATAAGTTCCTTGAAGGCAAGGATCTTGTCATATTAGCCTCACATCTCTCAGGGTATAAATAGCAGTACTCAATAAATGTCTTTATTTGATTTGGTTCTTTAGCTATTTCAAACTCAGAGTTTATCAATTCTTTACCTTCCTAGCAAAAGCCAGAGTTAAGAATCGGTGGAATGGTGATTCAGCCCCTTTAGCAACAATACTTAGTTCATTTATTAATTGGCACTATGATTATAGGGTTTGCATATGTTTTCTTACTCCTGCATTCTAAATATATGCCTAACTACCAGCAAGTGCACAGTAAATTATTTTCTGTTTTTTTAGTGTTTCTGTGTGTGTGTGTGTGTGTGTGTGTCTGTGTGTGTGTGTGTGTGTTGCTAGAATGAGAGCCAACTTGCTCTCTACTCTCTGTGAAAAGGGGAATTAATCATGGTTACTAAAAACTGGAGAACCTATTCAAAGTAAATATCTGTGCATGAGATTGCTTTCACTCAAAATCTGAATACCCACATGAGACTGAATTTGTCAATATTTACTGTAACTTATGGTATATATATATATATTTCCTAAGCTCTATTGCAACCAAAATATCTCTTTCCTGCTGCCTACCCAGTGTTATGACCTGACCTATGGCTGGCAACATACACTATCCTATGTGAACCTTATGGCATCAGTAAAGCTTTAAGTGTACAGGAATGAAAAGGAAAAAAAGAAAAAAAAAAAAAGAAAGAGAGAAAAGGAAAGAAAATATAAGAAAGTTGGAAAACCTTAAAAGGCAACATAACTAATGACAAAAGTGTGGCAGGATGGTAAGAAGCTAGGAAAACTCCTGGGCAAGTAGAATAGGGAAACTGAGACAAGAAAATGAAACAAGCCAAACAGTGTGGGCAGCTTGTGAATTGCAAGACCTCATCTTCCCCAACCAAGGACATTTGAGAGAAAATGGTTTATACCTCTCCTCCCTAACCACAGAGCACATAGCTTATGTCACCTTCACTTGGGAAAATAAAGCACAAAGATCCAATTAATGCCATTTGTGCCAGCTAAAGCCAAGGACAGATGAAGTCTGGGGGACAAATGACAAAAACCCAAAAGCATTTGGATGGTATCACTTGAGGGGGGAATGTGGCAGGATAAATAGCTGCTAGGGCAGGAAGAGGGGAAGCAGGGGGTTGGGGGGTAAAGGGGTAGTTTATCTCATGCACTGAACAAAGAAGTCAGCTGTCTGGAGACCAGCCAAAATAAAATCACCAGATGTTCTCATAAATTCTGGGAAAAGTAGCAATCATGTATAAGGGGAACCCTGAAACCTATTGGGAGAGTGGGGGGAGTATAAAACCTTTGAACCCCACCAGGCGGTACACTCAGACTAGCTGAGTTGCCCACTTGTGCTTTATGCCAAGGGTATTTTTAATAAATTCACTTGTTTTGCTTCCTTAATAAATTTGCTTGCTTTGCTTCAACATTGCTTTCTGTCACTTGTCTGAATTCTTTCTCTTGACAAGATCTGAGGGGGAAAGCCAAGCCCCCTCAGACATGGGCAGCTCTCTGGTAACAAAAGTACTATTTTCAATAATATCTGAAGTCCACTATATGAGTTAAACAAAACATCAACCTAACAGGTGCAACAATTTTATAAAGAATTTGGCCAAGGATGACTGATCCCCGAAACTGACAGGTTCACAGCTTGCACAGGCTACACTCTGCTCACAAGAATGCCTGCTATCCCACCACAGTTCAGGGCCACATAGCCACATTCTCAGGACCTCACCAGAAACATCCTGGCAGAACTGAAGTTCTCACAGAGGCCACACCACCCGGAGGGCAGTTGCTTGCTGTTCCTCTAGTCCAGGGGTCCTCAAACTACAGCCCGCAGGCCACATGCGGCCCGCCGAGGACATTTATCCGGCCCGCCGGGTGTTTTTGCTGCCGCTGCCTGTCCTGCTTAGCAGCCGACTTAGCAGTGTGCATAGGAATTTATTCATAGTTTTTTTTTTAAACTATAGTCCGGCCCTCCAACGGTCTGAGGGACAGTGAACTGGTCCCCTGTTTAAAAAGTTTGAGGACCCCTGCTCTAGTCTTTGGTTCTTGAGCCCATATGTACAATCCTTATTTTCTTGTTGAATCAACTTGAATTTAGAACTTTGCACTTTTTTGAGTTCCCCAAAGAAATCCACTAACACAAAACCATACGGAGCAGCCCTAGCTGGTTTGGCTCAGTAAATAGAACGTCGGCCTGTGGACTGAAGGGTCCTGAGTTCGATTCCAGTCAAGGGCACATGCTCGGGTTGTGGCCTCAATCTCCAGTAGGGGACGTGCAGGAGCCTATCAATGATTCTGATCATTGATGTTTCTATCTATCTCTTCCTCTCCCTTCCTTTCTGAAATCAATAAAAAATATATTTTTTTTTAAAAGAAAGAAAACCTGATTTAAAAAAAAAAACCACATAAGGAGAAACATCATGTCTACTGAAGGTGTTCTAGACTAGTGGGGGAGAGCGAGGCAGGTTATGCTGCATATATTACAGCATAATTTACCCCATTAAGTACTTCTATTCTCCTGAAGGCTCTTTCTTGGCTACCTGACCAGTACAAATTATTCTCTCTGCTCTTCTTCCAGCACAGCTCACTTCTTGCTGCAGACACCTACAGTGCAAGGGTTACGCCAAAGAAGGAACTGAGAGGAGTCCCCTGCCCAACCCCCTGACCTTCCAAGGTGACTGGTCTGCATTAACCTAAATGCTCTCTGTCAGATGGGATGTTAGGCCATGAGGAGATATTTAGGGCCTTAATCTTTCTGCAAAAAACCAGACATCCTAGAATCTTCTGCCCCTCTCTCCGCTAGTTATCCTCAACAGAACTTAAAGCCAACTGAGCCTGGCCTCTAGAATAAGGCAGCGGCCTGTGCCAGAGAGAGATAAGTGTGGAGAAGGATTTTCTCTGGGGCACTTCCTTCCCCAGGCCTCCTTATACTTTGTGTCCAGTGGCTCAGGGGCTCCCACTGACTTCTCAAATTGCCTCATGTTTCCAAATATCCAAATGCATCTTTCCTGTTTTTCCACCCGCTCCATCAGTAATCCTTCCTTTTAACACACATACCCAGCTCCCTTCCTTTCCAGTGGTCGGCAAACTCATTAGTCAACAGAGCCAAATATCAACAGTACAACGATTGAAATTTCTTTTGAGAGCCAAATTTTTTAAACTTAAACTTCTTCTAATGCCACTTCTTCAAAATAGACTTGCCCAGGCCGTGGTATTTTGTGGAAGAGCCACACTCAAGGGGCCAAAGAGCCGCATGTGGCTCGCGAGCCACAGTTTGCCGACCACTGCTCTGGGCTAATTTAAACCAGTTATTTTCTGAAAAGTTAATTCTTTCTCCTTCCTCCAGTGGAAGGGCCAAGGTCTTTTAAGCAAGAGGAGAAGCCCTTGTGGCTGGATTGGAGGCAGAACTCCTGTGCAGGCAGAAAAATCCAGGGAGCTGCGGAGAACAAATCTCACTCCTCTCTCTTCCTCTTCCCTCTATTTCTATCTCCCAGCCTGACTGGAATCCTCACAAGCGCAGTTGGATATAAAAAAAGGACCAGCAACATAATTTGAAGGGTTCAGTGGAAAGGGAAAATGTGGGGCCCCTTGTTCAAAAACTATAAATAATTTCAAGACAGCAACTGCAGAGCATTAAACCAAGTGTAGGCCCTCCTTAGCGTGGGGTCCTCGGGGGGATTACACAGGTTGCATGAGCAGGAAGCTGGCCCTCATACAGAAAGTCACAGGAATTGAAGCCATGTATATGAAATGAGTGCCATTTGTGGTCAATTACTGTACAGCATAATCATTGTGCATTTCATAATTATGTAAGTGAAAATATGTAATCACGACATAAACACTGCTTTGTAATAACACAATGCAAGGTATTGTTTATACTAGGTGCAGGATTTACTTTGCTGAATAGCATATTGATTACAGAACCAAACCCTATCCATATGCAAATGGTCTTCAGTGGGGCCCCAGGGCAATCCTTCCACTCACAAATTTTAATTTGAAGAGGCAATGGATGATGTGAATCAAAAAGGCATTGCCCTAAACAACACCAACCAAGACCAGAAACAGTGGATTTAGGGCCTGAAACTAGGTCTTCTTCCTTTCGTTTTACTCGAGAAAAACCAGCTAATTGAAATGATACTGTGGTCAGGTTAAGAGGCAGTTCCTAGACTTTTGGATTTTATAGACCAGTGAAATTTCCAAGAAATGTAGGAGATGGACATAAAATTGACACATTTAACTTTTTAATTTTCAATTACAGTTGGCATACATAAATATATTGGTTTCAAGTGTACATCCTGGTGATTAGACATGACATAACTTACTCAATGATCATCCCAATAAATCTCACACCCATTTGACAGCATACATAGTTATTAGAATATTATTGACTATATTCAAAATTGACACATTTTAATTTTTCAAAAAGAAACCATCAATTAATAAAAGAAAGGACATTTGTAGCAAAAAGATGTGCAAAAATATGATTTCAAAACAAAGACAGTTCTTTAATGAATTAGCATTATGAAGATCTCACATCAATGCTGTTTTTCCTCACTTATCCAGAAACAGGTGAGAACTTTCCCCAATTAACATGGTTCGTGGACTGACATTTATGGACTATGGGTCTAAAGGGCAGTGGCTACAGGAATGTCTATAAAGAGGATTGATTGAAATGTTATTTTGCTCTCACATTGATTCCTTAAGACTCATGGCTGTTCTTTGCTCTAGAGAAACAATTCTTTTTGATATTGTCATCTAGATATCAGCTTCCCTCTCCCTTTGCCCTCCAGCTCCATTCCTTAGAACAAGCATGTCAAACTCAAAGGCTAACCTGGGCCAAATAAACAAGGTTTAAGTTTATGTGGGGCGCAAAAAACCCCCAAAAGTTTCCATTTTCATAGAAACGTAGGTTTATTTCGATAGAGACATGCTGAATACAAAGGGTTAAAATAAATGAGTAATCGTTAACATAAAATAATAGAGCATTTTAATAAAAATTAATATTTTTTCTTGAACATTAACTTACCAGACACTGAATAACTGCACAAATTAATAAGTGTAACTCAAATAAACCTATTTTTCTTGTTCTCCGAAAGTGAAATATTTCCTGTTGCACACACCAAACAAGTCAGTCTAAGACTAATGACATGGCAATCAGCTGCTAAAATATTCGCTGCTAGTATTAGTGGAGAGAAATGGTGTGCCTGAGCATAAGGGAAATGAATGCAACATGATTATAGTAATCAGTCATTAGCGAACATTGTAGTTCGTTATTAATAACTAGAGGCCTGGTGCATGAAAATTCTATGGGTCTCTTAGCCCAGCCTGCCCCCTCTCACAGTCTGGGAGCCCTCAGGGGTGGGAGGCGACCTGGCGATCAGGGGAAGGCAACGTCCCATCACACCTCTGCTGCTGCCACTGCCGGCAGTGCAAGCCTCAGCCGGCCCTCGTTACCTGAGCCTTGGGTGGCCCTGGGCAGCTGGGAAGCTGCCATCCAAGGCTTTCCTGTGCCTCGGGCCGGCCCTGGGCAGCTGGGGGGGCTGGACGACTGGGGGACTCCGGAGGCAGGCGCGCGGAGCGGCCGGGCCCGCCTGGGGGTGGACCCAGCCTTGCTGCATGCCTGCTGCCCTGGCGGGGCTGAGGGGACTGGGCACTGTCATCTTTGAGGGCAGGACAGTCAATTAGCATATTCCCTCATTATTAGATAGGATTATGTATAATAGGATATTGTAAAAATTAAGTTACAAAATTTTTATTAAAACATTTCTTACATACCGTATTGGCTGGGTCACAAATATAGTCATTGTGGGCCACATGTGGCCCACAGGCCATGAGTTTGACATGCTTGCCTTAGAGATTTGGTTAAAACTGGCCCAAACCCTAGTCTCGCTCTTTGGACCCTCAGAAGGGTTCTTTTCATTCTCTCTAGGAGTGCCTGTGCCTAGCTTCTCTCTTTGCCTCCCTGCTCCAGTATTCACACAGAATGTCTCTGGTGTAAGTCTACTCATTGCTTCCATCAAAAAACAAACCACCAACGAACATCTGATCAGTTTAATACCTTCAGGATTTAGGCAACTTCATTAGGATTGGTTGGGCATGTGATCTTCAACCACCCTTAATCCTCTTCCTCATTCCTTATCTCCCTGGGACATTAGATAAACCCCCTTCCTCTTACCAAAGAGTTCTGTCCCTAAGCAGATCCCTTACCAGTCGTTAGTATCTATCACAGTAGGGCTTCCAAACAGATAGGATTCCCTCCTAGAGAAATTCTGGTGGATTTAATGTTTTCCCCACTAATTTCTTATTATTAACTAAGTCCACACACTTATTTGCCTAGTGACTTTAGCTTTTAGTGATCTCGCTATTATTTGAATTTATGCACTGCTCATACCTTGCTAGTGTTCCAATTCTTTGTCTTGCTCCTAAATTAGGTTATGATGTATCTGCCAGTCAGGACAATAATTCCTACATGTCTAATTATCCAGCAACCAAGACTTTGGGTGTTTGTCATGTGCCAGGCACACACAGTTAATACAGATGGCAGCAGCTGCTCTTGAGGAGCTCATGGCTTGGGAAGGGGCAGAAGTAGATATATAAACAGATGAATTACAGTCACCTAATAGAGGTGTGAACACAGTGTATGGGAACCCAAAAGAGGAAAATTAACTCTACCCAAGAGAGTTGGAAAAGGCCTCTGTAAGATGCATAAGAGTTCTTAGGCCACATGAGGCTCTTTGGCCCCTTGAGTGTGGCTCTTCCACAAAATACCACGGCCTGGGTGAGTCTATTTTGAAGAAGTGGCATTAGGAGAAGTTTAAAAATTTTGGCTCTCAAAAGAAATTTCAATTATTGTACTGTTGATATTTGGCTCTGTTGACTAATGAGTTTGCCGACCACTGGACTAGAGCATGGAGCCTCTAGAATAGATGGGAAAGAAGGAAGGATAGGTTGTTAGAACAGACTATAAAAAGCCTTCTGAATTTTCATAGCTCCTGGCCTAATGCTAGATATATAGTCTGTGCTTAATAAATAACAAGAGGGTGCCTTTGTAGAGCACTTCACCATCTTCGAAGAATTTTTGCATTCACAACAACCTTGTAGAGAAATATCTCCCCCCAGTTTACAGATGATAACACTGAGGCATGGAGAGTTTTAGTGATGTGTTTCAAGTCACTCAGCTAAGTAATATCAGGTGAAACTCTAATCTAGCTAGCTCTCCTAATTCTAAATCCAAAACTCTTTCCACCACCCAGATTATAGGTGAGCAGGCTGATGGCTACCATAGTTACAAAGCCCTGGACAGTGAGATTCAGAACAATTTAATGGAAAGAGAATGAGCTTTAGAGCTAGAATAGCCAAGAATATCCAAGTTCAGCTTCTGGTTCTGTCACTTATGATCCATGTGACCATAGGAAAGTGATAAAACCTCTCAGCCTGTTTTGTTATCTGTCAACAACGTTACATGAGAAACCTTCACAGAACCATTGATGAGTCCAAGGCACACAATCCCTCCATAAGTTGGAAGTCACTATATGAATGTTACAAAACTATTTTCAAGTGACTGTTCAACAGACAGAGGAAACATTAACTGCACCTAACCTTTCACAGAATAAATAGACTTATTTTAAGTTATACCAAATATTTTTATTTTGGTCCTAAGTAGTCTGATGTGCCCTTAAGCCTATTCATTCTTTCTTATTTTTCCTGGATTCTACTTTATGAGCTCAGCTTTATTTCTAAAATGAATTATAAACTCACATATGAATCATTTGCTGTCCTCATTTCACACCACAAAGTCTATTTTGGGGGGTAGAGAGGGAAGAGTTGACAGCGATTACAAGCTCCTGTAAGAATTTGTTATTTGCTCAGATAAAATGACTCCTTTCTCTATGGGTTTCACTTTGAAAGAAATTGGTTAAGAAATGCTATTTTCCAGGACCTTTGTACCATTAAGCTACTGCCACTAGGGTGCGGGGTGGGGGAAGAGGACACTGGGAAATGCCATGCAAATGTCAGTCAGACCTGTCAACACCCACCCCAGTGATTTTGCAGGCCCATGAGTCAGCTTTTCCTCCAAGTGTCTACATTCAGCAAAAATAAGCAATCTACTTAAAATTAAAAATCACCTCTAACACCAAAACAATAGTGAAGTAACCAGCCAGATACAGGGGTGAAAATAAAGTACACCCTCACAAATAATGTACCAAAAAAAATCACATGATTTAATTTATCCCTTCCACTTTGCCCCATAACCGAGCCCTTCAATCAATGAGTGCCATGTAGCACAAAAAAAGGCCAAAAATAAAATAAAATAAATCACAGCCGATATTTTCCACTGAGCCAGCCACCCCCAGGGTTTTTTTTTCTTCCCTGAGGTTAATAGTGAAAGCTCTGTTTGTTTCACAATGCATTAATTCTTACTGCTTGTAAGAAATTATTTTTGGAGGTATCATATTTTAATATGTTTCCGTTAATCTTTCCACATGATTCCCTTGCTTTCAAGTACTGCCCTTCCAACCAGGCTCACCCAACAATGCCCACGCTTCATAACACTCCCAGCCCTGAGACAGGCCGAACACTGTGTCCATCGCCTGGAACACAGCCTGGGTGCTGGTGGGAGAGAGAGAACATTTGCAACCGCGCTCAAGTGTCATGGTGGCTGTCAGCTGGCAAAAGCATCTGAGTATCAGTCGTTGCACTTTTCATGCTCATGAAGGGATTTTCCAAAAATCTGAGCTATGTTTTGAAATCTGCATTATTGTAGGGTATTATAGCTCCCTCCACTCTCATTCTCTTTCCAGCTCTCTGCTTCCCAAATGATTTGGGGGAAGAACTTGTGGAAAACACAGCCAGAGGAAAGGCTGGCTTTTTTTTTTTTTCCTTTTTTTTTTTTTTGCCAAGGATTAAAACAATAGGCTGATTAAAAGAAAAGTTGCATTACATTCTTTCACATTTTGATGAGTCTAATTATACCCGATCTTGTTCACTGCCTGCGTTCCCCATGTAAAATGCCAGCGTGGAAAGGATGACTGCTGGTGTAAGAAAGCCAGTCTTGAGACAGGAAGTCCCCAAACACACTGTAGCACCATCATGGAAGGCCACTGACTAACACCTTTCTTTTTTCCTTGCAAATTCCAAGGCCTACTATTACATTAACAGTACACTCTTTCCTTTTATTCCCCCCTACACATCACACTCCTATCCCTTGTATTGGGACCTTAGAGCAGGGGTCCTCAAACTTTTTAAACAGGGGGCCAGTTCACTGTCCCTCAGACCGTTGGAGGGCCGGACTATAGTTTAAAAAAAACTATGAACAAATTCCTATGCACACTGCACATATCTTATTTTGAAGTAAAAAAACAAAACGGCAAAAACACCAGCATGTGGCCCGCGGGCCGTAGTTTGAGGACGCCTGCCTTAGAGAAAGAATGACCAGTATTTGAATTCACTCTGGTCATCTTATCAGGTTACTTAGAGTTTCTGAGCTTTAGTTACTTATCCTATAAAATGAGAATAAAGGTACCAGGCTGATAGGTTGTGTTACTATGACGGTCAAAGAGACTGGTACATGGAAAGCATTCAATAAGTGACAGATATTGTTACTACGACTATAATTACTAGTGTGGTGGCTTCCCTAATGAATAAGACCTCCTGGTATCCATCCCCTCGTAAAGCCCCTTACCACATGAAAGCTGATCTTAACCATGTGACTTGATTTGGCCAATGAGTCTTTAGCAAATGTGATACAAGCAGAGGTTTGATAAGCACTTACACAGGGAGGTTTGATTTTTTGGAAAGCTTCTTTTTTAAAATATATTTTTATTGATTTCAGAGAGGAAAGAGAGGGAGAGAGAAATAGAAACATCAATGATGAAAGAGAATCATTGATTGGCTGCCTCCTGCATACCACTTACTAGGATGGAGCCCGCATATGCCCTCACCGGAATCGAACTATGACCTCCTAATTCATAGGTCCATGCTCAACCACTGAGCCACACCGGCAGGGCTCTTCTTGGAGTTTTTATGTGAAAGCTGCCATGCTGTGAGAAAGTCTAGGCTATCCTGCTGGAGAGAGGCCACATAGAGACACTCTGGAGGACAAGACACCATATGCCGAGAGAGGCCATTATGGGGGAAGAACTGAGACACCATTGAATAAGGCCAACACCACTTAGAGCAGAATAACTGCCCATGGGATTGTCAGAAATGATAAATCATTGTTGATAAATAATTGAAACCTGGGAAGGAAGAAGAAGACACTTAGATGAGTTACTCAACTGATAAAGAGACAACATAGGGAGGCTTTTGAAGTCAGAATAGCCATGGGTTGAATCAATTATAAACGATATGACTGTGGGCAAATTAATTCTCCTCTCTAAGCCACAGTTTTATGATCTATGGGTGAAAATAATAGTAGTTACTTCATGGGGTTGTTGTGAGGCTTACACAAGATAATCCATATAAAACACTTAGTTTGGTGCCAGGAGCACAGCCAGCATTTAAGACATGTAAGCAATATCACCCCTGGTTTCCTTCAGGTGGAAATAGAAACATAGCAATTTTGTTCAAAATACTGGGCTTTCTTGTTAACAAGTTGGCAGAGGGCACTGCCCAACCTAGTGACCCTCAGGCCGCACGGAGCCGCTAAAGAGGCCAGGCATTGATACCCAGGTGATTCCTGCTATGGCAGCTGCGTTAAATGGCCCACAATTGTGTACACTGTCTTTTCCTTTACGTTAAAGAAAATATTGACTTTGAGTTTTCACAGGTGCTTTAGATTTACTCACCAGGGCCTTTGTGCAACCACCTGCCTTTGTTTTTCTTCTACATGGAGGTGGGGAAAGAGGCAATGCTAACCCCAGCAAACCTGATTGAGTTCCAGGAATCCAGCCCAGGAGAGAGAGAACGTGCATCGCCTTCTTACCGAAAATGAGAAGAGCTCATCAGAGCAAACACATCAAGACGGGGCAGGCGGGGGGGCGGGGGTGGTAGCGGGGGGCAGTGTCTAACTCCCGCGCACCATGAGGGCAGTCTGCCCAGTTTTAGGCCTAAGCAAAGGCTAGAATTTTTTTAAAAAATCCAAGCATTCCTGGAACCACCTAACCAACAGGAAGGGGAGTTGAAAGTCTGGGTTAAAGGAGAGAGAGGGGCTTCTAAAAAATGCAGTCAGTGTGTATTAGAAGATGCCTAAAAGATGTTATTTTAAAAGAAATCAGGATGGAGCATGGGTAATCATTAAGCTCAAACATCTGTTCCATGGCCCATAATCCTGCACATCTTTAGAGGAAAGCACAGTGTTACCTTTGCTGGCAGCACGAGCCTACTGATAAGGAAATATGATTAGGTTTAGTACATTTTTGTATTGGGTTGATTGATAGATGGTTGGGTTTTGTACATTTTTATATATATATACTAGAGGCCCGGTGCATGAGATTCATTGAGATTCATGCACTCGGGGGGGTAGGGAGATGTGCCCTCTTGCAGTCTGGGAGCCATCAGTTGGATATCCTTAGCGCTGCCACAGAGGCAGGAGAGGCTTCCACCACCGTAGCTGCTGCTGCACTCGCCTGGCTTCTGGCTGAGCGGCATTCCCCTGTGGTCAGTGCATGTCATAGCAACCGGTCGTTCTGCCATTTGGTCAATTTGCATATTAGCCTTTTATTATATAGGACTAGAGACTCAGTGCACGAAATTCATGCACGGGTAGGATCCCTAGACCTGGCCGGAGATCAGGGCCGATCGGGGCCTTCCGGCTGCCGGCCAGGGCCTTCCTTCGTTCCTTGTGCCCCCTGGTGGTCAGCGCACATCATAGTGAGCAGTCGAACTCCCAGTTCGTCAAACTGCCAAGGGGACAATTTGCATATTAGCATTTTATTATATAGAATTTTTTTAAATTTAAAAAGCACACTGATAAACTGCTTTCTGGGTTTTCTTTATGTGTTTACTTTTTTAAATGTTGAGGTCTTATTGAGTATTGTGATTCTTGATAGAATTGTTGCCCATCCCTGGCTTAGGAGGAAAAAGAAACATCTACAGGTTGCTGATTAATAATGAGCCAAGTCCATGCTGCTTTGCTAACATTAACAGGAAGGAAAAACGGGTTCTGGAGAAGACTGTTTTACTATAAACGACATGGTAATTGGGCACAGAAACACAGAAAAGGAGTTCTTCCATGCACAGGTGCACTGTGCAATAAACATCTCCCAGGAATTGTGTCCCCATATAGGTTAGGGGGATTCTACACCATAAACCCACTCCCTCCCCTTAAAAGGAAAATGTTTATAGGCACCAAAAGTTGGCCAGGTCTGTGTAAAGAGAAATACCAACCACAGATCAAATTGAAGCACATGTTTCTAGTTGATGTAACTTAAGCTTCTCTTTCAAAGCATTGCGGAAGGTAGGGGGAAGGAGGAGAGAATTATCCAAGGTCGGTTAAGCTAATCCTCAAAATCAAGTAAAACCCCTCAAATTAAAGAGTTAAGGAAAAACAATACTTGGTAGCAGGCATTGGCTAGAGCAAGTCTATGCAATTTCCCCCAAACCAACTCACAGTGTCATATCTCAGTTTATAGGTTCCAATTGTGAATTTACACACACAGCCTGTGTTATAAACTGCGTCAGACCGAAAGCTCACACATGTACTTTATATCATCCCTTCTAACCCTTAGTATTTGGTTTTTCCATCTTCCTGGAATATGGTGTTAGTTGGGGTTTTTTATTTTGTCAGAGCAATTTTAGGAGGCAGGGAGGGGAGGAGTTGGCGGGTTTCGTGGTTAGACCAGTCTATAACATTGTAAAAATGATTGTTTTTCACAACGCGTGGTATGGTGCCAAATGGAGCAACCAAGAAATCAAAAGTATTTCACAATGTTGAGCCTCTCTTCATGAATCTTTGGATCCCAACAACTTGTTTACTACATCCTCCGAGGAGCTCAGGAATGCAGCTCGGGGTCCAGGCATCGCTGCATTCCTTCTGGAAGGAGGTACACCATGTTCCCCCGTGAAACAGGGTGTTTGAAGTTTTCTGTTTCACGTACAACCACGGCTGTACCACACAGACAGGGGAGACAGAACAGGAGGGACTCAGATGCCAGACAGTCATGGACATTCTGCAGGGAGCCATTTACCTACCACAAAAATGTGCTCAGAGAACCAGGCCGACTCCTGAGGTGTTCTCCTTCCATCTCCCTGGCTCCAGCTTCCCAAGCAGGATTTCTAGCTCCCTGTCTTCTCACTAGATGCCCACTGCACCTCTTAGTTCCTCTCTCTGTCTGTCTCCTTCCCTCCCTTCACTTTCCAACCATGTACCTGACTCCACTCTAATTTTAATACCCACAAGCCCCTCAGTTTTAAATTACTTTCTTTTTAAAAATGAAATAAAAAGGAAGCCCCATGCAGAGAAAAAAAACCATACACATCTGAACAAATTTCAAACTCAGACATTCATCTAAGAAAACCAGAAGAAGCCCTTCCTTGAACAAATAACCGAGCAAGAGAACCCAGTAATTTTGTTCCTGAATTCGCCACATTAGACAATGCCCAAGGATGAAATGTCTTTGGGGAAATCCCCGTTGTGTTCTGCACAGAGTCTCATATGGCCGTGTCGGAATAAATGAGAAATAACGCCTTCTCTCTAGATCTGTGAGGAAATATCAAATGTCTCTAAGGCTAAGACATCAAAGCAGAACCCAAGCCCAAAGCAGGGGCTGGAGCAGTGACGGACAGAAGAAGTTTTGAGTTTAGAGTAGATGTCAGCAAACATTTTCTATTAAAGGCCCAGGGTACATATTTTAGGCTTTGTGGGCCATAAGGCCTGGGTCACAGCTACTTAGCTCTGCGGTTGTGTCCCAAACACAGCCATAGTACATAGCACATGTGCTTGGCTGTATCTCAATGAAACTATTCATGGGCCCTGAAATTTCCATTTCATACAATTTCCACGTGTTATGACATATTCGTATTCTTTTGATTTTTTTTTATAACCACTTAAACATTTAAAAACCATCCTTAACTCGTGGGTCATACAAAAGCATGAGGTAGGATTCAGCCTGTGAGTCACAGCCGGCTTAGAGGAAACTATGTACCAGAAAGAAGCCGTCTTCTCATCCCATCTCTCACAGGTATTCCTGCTAGCAAGGTGCTTTCTCATGCCCTGCCTCAGGTAAGCCTCATTGCAATCTGTGAGATGCATATTATTATTTTCACATAATGGATGAGGCATCTGAGGTTAAGAAAAAAATCATAAAATCTTTAATTCATAACAAATATTTGACTCTATTTCGAGGTGCTGGGCTAGTGTTAGGCCCTAGGGCTATGGCAGTGACTAAGGCATAGTGTCTAACTGCATAGAGACTCACGGGACAGACCAGTTCAGTACAGGTTATTACAACACCAGGTATAGGCCAGACACACATACAGGAAGCATTTCATTCAACCTGGGGGCCCAAGGAAAGCATTCTGGAGGAAATGTCACCCACATCAGACGAGGAAGAGATAAGTGAGTGAAAAGAAGAGGAAGGAGGAAAAAATGTACCAGATCTAAGGAACAGCATGAGCAAAGGTATAGAGGTTCTATTTACAAAAGTAATGGATAATCACGGCATAACCAAAGGGGGTGGGGATATAAAACAGAATCATAGAGAAGAAACCAAAATTGTCCATAAGCAACCACCCAGATATTCTCATCATAATTTTTTCGGTATGTATCCTTTCAAGATTTTCCTCTGAATATAATAAATATATACATAAACATTATTTTACAACCTGATTTACAGCTTGCTATTTTGGCTCAGGACATTCTGAACACTTTTCCATTTCTTGAGATATTATTTTAATGGCATGATTTTTCAAATGACTAAAAGGGTTCTACCATACCAATGGTAGCACCTGTCTTTTTGATTTGATAATGAATGCTGCCATCACCACCCTTAGTGATTAAAAAAATAAGATGTAAATGTAAGAGAGTATAACACATAAAGGAACTTCAAGTTAGTAAGTTTGCATAGTAGAGCATAAGGTATATAGGGGGGAGAAATGCTACTAAAAAGAAAAGTGAGCAGGACTGTTTTCTCTCGTGTTACAGAGGGTAGGCTTTCCCCTGGGAGACTGTGGAGCCAGGGAACAGGTGGAAGCAAAGAAGCGATATGGATCAAATTCACTTTTCATGAAGATCGCTCTGGCTACAGAGTGGAGAATGCATTGCAAGAAACAAGTATAACCCTCTTATTTCCCAGTGAAAAGTGCTGACCTCTCCTACATTATCTGACTTGCCCTGGTTCACTGAGCAGGCGAGTCATGAGAGCAGTCTGTCAACTCCATTGCCCAGTGCCCACTGTCCCCTGGATCACAGGGCCTTTCCCACACACTCAAGAGTAAGTGGACAGCACATGTCAAAGTCATAAACACAGCGATGTGCTCATTTTGGGGGAGAATGGTATCTAGAAACAAAGATTTAGCCATGGGTTCCATTCATTGCTACAAGGATGTCGTTACTTTTTGGGACTTTCAACTAACAAAGCTAGGAAAACAACCACACCACACTCCCTTCTTACTGAGCTAGTATTATGTGAATAATGATCTGACTTTAGGTTAGCTCCTGAAAATGCCAAATTCTCTGCCAAAGGAGATAAAAAAAATGTTGAGGAGAGAGTAAAGTCACTGGTGATGCCAGTTAAAAATCTGTAAACTGGGCAGAATATAGAGTGGGTTTAATGACTTACCAGGGGGCTTTATGACAGACAGTAAAGCATGTCATCATTCTATCGGAGGGATGAGCCGTAAGGTGGGGTTCTAGCAGATGGCCATAATGCTAGGTAGAGGCTGCAATTCTTGTCCTTTTAGAGCTCAGCACACAACTGTCATGGAAAGAGAGTTAAAAAAAAAATCTTAGTGGTCACTTAATTAATCTCTATATTTTAAAGGTTAGGACCCGAAGGCTGTAAGATGTAAAACTGCACGCACATGGGCCCTGGAGTCCCAGCTCTGGAGTCAGACATATCGGGGTTTGTGTCCCCTCTCTGCCCATTACTTGCTTTTTGGCTTTAGACAAATGCCTTAACTAGGAAACAATGCATGTTAAGTAATTTAGCTCGGTGCTTGGCACATAGAGCATGATCTTTATAATTATTACTCCTAATTATAATAACAAACCTTTCTAATTACATCTAGTAATAAGCATTTATAGGGCACTGCCTTACTACCGTTGTTGCTATTTACTCAAGGTTACAAAAATGAAATAGTAACTGGACTCAAAACCTCTTTCCACTTCAACAGTGACTTTTCAACGATATCTCATGGAGTTTTGAGATTTAGGGAAGAGCCCAAAGATGCTGGGCACACAGAGCTCTAGATTTTCCATCCTGACTTTTGTTTTATGTTGCTTTTGAAGAGAACTCCACAACCAAAAATAGTTTTGAAAGCCATTACAAACCACTGATTTCCACCATGCGGTGACTAAAAATGAAATCAATAGCAAGCAAAGGGTAGGACCATATACCTTGATCTTAAAGAAATGAAAGCTTATGAGAAGTCAAGCAGTGGGTGTGAGATAAGTTAAGCAAATCCTGTCTCTCCTTTCTTTTGCATTGATATGATTTTCCCAGGAAGCTGAGCTTAGAGGGGTAGCTGGAGTCCAAACATAGAATAGATTCACCCACCCACTTCCATCACCCCTTCTCCACTTATGTTTGGCCAGCTTTCTTGAATCAGCTTCATCACATACATTCCTTGGGTGCCTACATGTGCTATAGCCCAAGAGGTGGACTGCGGAATATCTTTGGAATTTGCATCTGGAAAAATTGAATCTCTGGGCGAATCCAATTCTTAATGAGCTAGTTAGTTTATTTATAGATCAAAGTGCTGAAGGTATCAAAATGGAAGAATTATGTATTGCTATTAGGAACATGCCAAATTTTCTTTGCTTTTTAAAATTTTTTAATCTTTTTTTAAAATATATTTTTATTGATTTAAGAGAGGACGAGAGAGATAGAGATATCAATGATGAGAGAGAATCATTAATTGGCTGCCTCCTGCATGATCCAGGATTGAGCCAGCAACCTGGGCATGTGCCCTGACTAGGAATCGAACCGTGACCTCCTGGTTCATAGGTCAACGCTCAATCACTTAGCCACCAAGGCTGGGCTCTTTCCTTTTTATTTAAATTTTATTTTTCAATTACAATTGACATCCAATTTATTTTATATTAGTTTCAGGTGTACAGCATAGTGGTTAGATAATTATATAATTTATAAAGTGATTCCCCTAATAATTCAAGTACTCACCTGGTACCATACATAGTTAGTATAATATTATTGACTATATTCCCTATGCTGTACTTTACATCCCTGTGACTTATTTGGTAACTACCAAATTGTACTTTTTAATTCCTTCACCTTTTTCACACACCCCTACCCCTTCCCAACTGTCAACCTCAGTTATTCTCTGCATCTATGAGTCTGTTTCTGTTTGTTTATTTATTTTGTTCTTTAGAATCCATATATAAGTGAAATCATATGGTATTTGTCTTTCTCGGTCTGATATATCGCACTTAGCATAATACCATCTAAGTCTATCCAGGCTGTCACAAATGGTAAGATATCATTCTTTTTTATGATTAGTATTTCATTGTATATATGTACCACCACTTCTTTATCCATGCGAGAGGCAATTTTTATTCTGAAGGTGGAATTTTGTGTCCCTTTGAGCCTTTAATTTATCAGGCTCCAATTTAACTCTCACATGAAAATAATTGTAATGTCTGGGCCCAGAGATACAAAATATGAGAAGGAGTTGTGAATGTGTTGGTCAAAGTAAATGAGCAGATGCTTTCAATAATAGGCTCAACTGAAATAAGTGGCCTAATTTTGAAAAATTCCTTGTGGAGTTTAATTTACCTACAGAGTCGTGTTCAGGAACTACCTCTGGCTTACGGTTCACTTATGCTCCCGCCCTTCTTCCCCTTTTGTAATATTTGAATCAACTGCTTCTGTATAATCCGTTATTGCACTTAAAATAAAAAACAAGAAGAGACTTCCTTCATTCTGAAAATTAATTCTGCACCTTAGAAAAGGATTTATGCTTCTGAGTCACAGAAAAGCCAACACCCTGTAACATTTAAAGGCAACACCACACAAAGAAAAAGGAATAAAAACCAGTGAATTAATTTCCCTTTCTGCACAGATCTGAGAGGTGAGAGAGCTCTCATTTCTGCCAAGAGGCTTCCGGCTCTGCCAAGTTGAGTCAGCACACTGCAAATTGTCTGAGAGGCTTTTTGGATCACATATGGTAGCCGAAAGAAACTGAACTGGGTCAAGGTAAATTTGCCAGGTGCCTTAGGATTTTAGGAGATAAGAAAACTTCTCAGCACTCTAACTCGATTCTGTGGTTCTTATAATCTCCTATGGTATGGGGGTGGGGAGAGGGGAATAGCTGGGTGACCGGAAGTCTGCGATGGAATTCACCCATTCTTGCCTCTTTTGAGCTCTGATACCAATGTGATTCATGGGTGTGGCAGCCAAGGAAAGGCACTGCTCAAATTTCCCTTTGAGAGAGAATCCGTAGTGAGCTTGTACTTTTCTGCCAGTCTGCACCTTCTGAAGCTTTGGGATCCATGGCAACATTCACACCAAGGCTATGCTCTTCTCGAGCAGCTTCTAGCCAATGACCAACCATGGGGTGGGGACTGACTAGAGCAGGCATTCCTGCCCAATGGAGGAATTTCTCTCATGGGACTTGCTGCTTTGGGGCTCCCCATCAGTCTAGCCAAGACTTTCTTAGGGTTACCCTGCGGTCTGAAGCTCTACCTACCCAATTCTTCTTCCCTCCTGCCCTCCCTTCACAGATGTTAGACTTAACATCGTGATTGAGGGTCTCCTCTCTGCTTCCTGCTCCTTCTCCCTTTTCTTTTTCTTATCTCCCAACAAATGTCTTGCATTTCTAATTCCGTCTTGGTGTCTGCTTCCTAGAGGACCTAAACAGAGGCAATAGGGAAGACGCAGAGCTTTTTGTCCCTTACCACGTCTCTTGACGGCTCCTCCACACTCCGCCTTGGCCCTCCAACCAGCCTGCGCTGCCCCCTTAAGCAGCAGCTGTGGCCTTCAGCAGTGTTTGCCCTTGAGTGTCATGTGGTCTTTTGCCATTTACTTTCCCAGCGGAAACACCAGGCCGAAGCAGATTGGAAACAGTGGAGTATCTTTAGGGAATTGAAAGTAAATATGAAAAGCCAAGGAGGGGCTGAGAAGTTCATGCAAAGCTGACCCCAGCTGGGGATTGTGACCAAGTTACCTACCTGGAGGTAAGGAGAAAGATTAAAATATTCTGAAAACTGCTTCCAACAATGTATTCTAAGGGCAGGAAGTTAATTTAAAAAAATTAAAACACTCCTAAGTCCTATTTATTTACAACCACTAAGTGTACAGAATCTGTTCACTTTGGCTTGAAACATAGAAGGTGAGTTACCCCAGTCAAATCCTGTCTATCCCATAGAGACCATAGAGATTTCATTCTCAGGTAGCCATAAACACTGAATCCATCTATCTATCTATCATCATCTATCTATCTATCTATCTATCTATCTATCTATCTATCTATCTATCTATCTCTGTCCTGCCACCTTTCCAAAGCCTACAAGGACACACTAAGTACAGGAATTTGTTGGGTTAGGGGTCATACTGTCAGCACTAAAAAATATTTTGAAGGTTTCTCATCACCTTCAACCTTATCATACTGCCTACCCTCCGTCACAAATAAGGCAGGAATTCCATGTTAAGTGATCTGGACTGAGGCTTGTGACAAATGTACACACCCCACCTTCCCTGCTTCCTTCCATCTGTGCACGGCCTGAAACAGCTGACAGGGACAGACTCATCTTCCCTCTAATCAACTGACTTTTCCCATGGGAAACAGCCAATGAAGGCCAAACCTACGTACCAACTCTTCCTACGCCCAGGCAACTCACCACATCTGACACTTCAAAAAAAATCCGTAAAAGTGACTGCTCTGAGCGACCGAGGACAGCCAGCATGCCTGAAAGAAATGAACATCATGAGCAGGAGCACATTAGTGCTTGCTTTGAAAACTCTGTGGGTCCCTATAGACCTAAATGGTATTGGAGCCTGAATCCTCTCCATTTCTAGGATACATTCTATTTGCTGTTCAATTTCCCATAAATATAACTCTATTCTCTCCATTTTTTTTTTTTTTTTTTTTTTACTGTAACAAACTAGCATCACAAATACTTCTAATATTTGGAATGTTCCTTAACATTCTCTTTTCAATGATTGCGAGGAATTTAAAGGAGTGGTTAACTGTAATTTGCTCTGTACCAGTGGCTTTCAATGTGGGTGGCCATGACCTACATATTATATCCCAGCCTGGTATACACACACACACACGCACAAGATAGTGGAAGGGACATGACAAGTAAATGTAATGTGGGACCCAGGATAACATATCTTAGAACAGAAAAAGGGTATCAGGTTGCCACTAAGAAAAGTGAAATAAAGTATGAACTTGAGATAATAATAATATACCAATATTGGTTTATGAAGGTGAGAAATGTACCACAGTAATGTGAGAGGCTGACAATGAGGAAACTGGGGGAGGGGCATACAGGAACTCTGCACCACCATTGTAACTTTTCTGTATAGTATCGGGAAGTATTCTACAATGGAAAACTCATTAAGGTAACAATAACTGCAAAAAGGCGTGGCTGCCTTGCCAGGGGACTGAAGTGACATCAGGCTCTTTCTTCCTAAGTCCCATACTCCCCCCCCCCTGCCCCCCTGTAAAATGCTGCTGATGACTCAGAGACCCTTTCCAAAAGCACAGATGGAGTAAAAAGCCACGAGACAATGAAGAGAAAGCTTCTGTGATGTGCCCCAGAAGGGCAGCTAATGGAAAGTGCGGTTACTAAGGTAAGCCTGGCATCTTCCTGTTCTGTAACACGGGTCCAGAGGGAGGCAATAAAGCTCTGTGAAATTTAGTCTGAATCCTGAAATGTGTCCAAATCACCAACTGCCAACTAACCTGCCCAAAATCTGACAGGAAATTCAAACCAGCGTGTTTTCCTGTTTTAAAGAGAGGTGCTATTTTGCCTTTTTTTTTTTTTTTTTTTTTTTTTTTGGCTTGCTTTTTTTTCCTTCTTCTTAAGAACAACCATGAGTTGGTATTGAAACATCTGAATCATATGGAAGGGATAAAACGGGATAAAATGGCACAAAACCAAACAAATCCCTGGAGCTGAAGAAATTCCTGGCTGTGATAGGAGTCCAGGCCTTTGCAATATGGGTCTAAATGGAGCAAACCTCAAAGCCAAAAGGTCTGGGTGTGAAGCTTTGTAAAATGCAAGTGTCCACGAATGGAAGCTGATTCATTTTCCAAAACTCCGTGGAGGACAGTGTTTCAGAGCAGCTAAAGCTCGTACTTTGCTGACTCAGGACTCAAAAGCAGGGAGAATATGAACGTTTTGGAAACTGTCTCTTCTGTCTGACAGGTCTCTGATCCACCCCCCCCACCCCCCCCCCCTTTGCATTTGTGAAAAGATCCTTTTTTGGATCCTGGATCTGAATGGAGAAAGGTTCTGATCCTTATGTGACTAGAGTCCAGGGAGCAGCCTGTCCAGATTACTAAGTACTTCTCAAATCCTTTTTCCAGAAGGGAAATTCTCATATGAAAAAAATCTTACTTGGAAGCCCAATACATAAACAATTAAAATCAGAGCTGCTCTGGGTAAGGAGGATACAGGGTCACCTCACTGAATGATTCTATTCATGGGTATACTTACTTTGAGTGTATAAACATGTCATTATTTACAGAAACGTGATTTAAAAGTACCTCAACATTTAGCATTTTTCATGATACATTATATTAATATAATAATTTTACTTTATATTTGTATAATTGGTGAACGTTCTTGTCCCCAGAAATCCCAGGGACTAACTTGTTTCAAAACAGATTTAAAGATGAGAGGAAGAAAAGCCCTAAAATGAATATGAGATTTGGTGGAAATCGGCCAGATGCTCATCCATTCCATTTCTTCCTCCTGGGAACAGAGGAATACCACCTATTCCAGCTGCCTTTGCAAATAAGTTAGGAGCATGTGACTGAGTTCTGGCCAATAAATTGTGGGTGAAAAGAATATGTATTTCTTTCATCCCAGGGGAAGTTGTAGCCAAATCTTTAATCACCTACCACAATGAATATGACATAAATTTATATGTGAGAATTACTCCAGAACGCTACCATAAGATGCTGGTGGTTGGTGGCATGGACAAGTTCACAAATTTGGACACCACTTCCAGAGTGAAGGAATCAATTTGATTCATAATCATGAGTTCACCACCTGTGAGTTCTACATGGCTTACACAGACTATCAAGATATCCTGGAAATCATGGAGATGATCTCAGGGATGATGAAGAACATTAAGGGCAGTAAGGTTACCTACCACCCTCTTCAAAATAGAACTAACCTCTTCAAAATAGAAGAAAATTCTTACTGATACATATGTGACAAAAGCTATTAAATGCCTCCACCTTGGGCCACAGCCAGGCTCCTTGATAAACTTGTTGGGGACTTCCTGTAAATGACATGTATCAATCCTACATTCAACTGTGACCACTTACAGAGAATGAGCCCTTTGGCTCTAGAGGGTCTGACTGAGCGCTTTGAGCTGCTTGTCATGAAGAAGGAAATATGTAATGCCTGCACCCAGCTGAGTGACTGACTCCATGAGGCAGTGGCAGCTTTTTGAAGAGCAGGCCAAGGCCAAGGCAGCTGGAGATGATGAGCTCATGTTCATAGATGAAGACTTCTGCACTGCCATGAACTATGGACTGCCCCCCCACAGCTGGCTGGGGCACGGGCATCCAGCAAGTCATTATGTTTCTCACAGACTCGGATAACATCAAGGAAGTACTTCTGTTTCCTGTCATAAAACCCGAAGACAAGAAGGAAAATGTAGCAACCAACGGTACATTGGAAAGCACAACAGCTGGCACTTCTGTCTAGAAAAGAATAATTGCAAGCCACATAGCTCGGGCATCTTAGCATTTCTGCAAAAGATCAAGGACTACAAGGGAATTCTTGTATGTTGCTATCCATTTGACTATCACAGTTCAGTCGCCGGAAGAGAGAAAAGGAATTAAGAATTCCTTTTTTAAATTCCTTATTACTAAATAATCTGTTTTTCTCTAAAAAATAAAAGTAACACTTTACCACTGTGTCTGTTTCAGTGGAAGTTATATCACAATTAAATGGAGATGCTTTGTACCACATCATGATTTATGCAGAACCTATTCCAGTGAAGGAACTCCGGCATTGACCTTTGGCTGTGCTTCCATTGGTGGCAGACAACTTAACCATATTGTGACCACTTCCTTACATGCCCCAGATATATGAAGAGCAAGAGTGGCAAACAAATTTCTCTTTCATTAAAGTTGAAATCAGATTTTAAAAACAGACTTTAGTACAAATAAAGAATATCCCATAATTATTAACATGATGCCAAGACCAACAAGACTTTTCTTTGTAGCAATCACTGCTATGATTTTATACATGGAATATTAATATACCATTTTTCCTCTCTGGTGAGCAAATGAACGAAAGCTGTTTTGTAGATGATTCTGCTTTCACTTGAAGAGTGGCTTCCAATAAAACCTCAGCCTCACAAACATAAGAAGGGCAACAAAGAATGGGTGCAAGCTTGATTCACCTACTTGGTATGGTTATTTTTACACTATGAAAGAAATCATAACTATATGCTCCCAAATATAGATATGCTTCCTTTCCTCCTCCAATGCCAAGGTTGAGTTTTAGTTGTAAATATTAGGCAGTGGTTATAACATACTCCAGCTCCAAGGGGCTGCAAATGAGTTCTTATTCTGGGAAGGAGTCAAAAACAAGAGTAACCCTCTGGATATAAGAGGTAAGAGCAATCCTATCTAACAAAGAGGGAATATGCTAATTGACCCCCACACTGTTGCAAAGATGGTGGCATCCACAGCCAATAAGGAGGGAATATGCTAATTGACTGTCCCACCCTCAAAGATGGCGGCGCCCACAGCCAATAAGGAGGGAATATGCTAATTGACTGCCCCACCCTCAAAGATGGAGGCGCCCACAGCCACAAGATGGCAGCACCCAGTCCTCTCAGCCCCGCCAGGGTGACAGGCGCACGGCAAGGCCGGGCTCACCCCCAAGCGGGCCTGGCTGCTCCACATGCCTGCCTCCGGAGTCCCCCAGTCCCCTCAGCCCCCCAGTTGCCCAGGGCTGGCCCAAGGCGCAGGCAAGCCTCATATGGCGGCTGCCCATTCACCCAGGGCCACCCGAGGTTCAGGTAACCAAGGCCGGCCAAGGCTTGTGCTGCCGGCAGTGGCAGCAGCAGAGGTGTGATGTGGCTTCGCCTTCCCCTGATCACTGAGTCACCTCCCGCCCCTGAGAGGGGGCAGGCCGGGTTGAGGGACCCACCCCCTGCCAGTGCATGAATTTTCATGCACCAGGCCTCTAATGTGTAATAATGGGATAGGGACTCAGAGTCATTTTTTTTTTAAATATATCTTTATTGATTTCAGAGAGAAAGGGAGAGGGAGAGATAGAGATAAACATCAATGATAAGAATCATTGATTAGCTGCCTCCTACACGCCCACTACTTGGGGATCTAGCCCACAACCCGGGCATGTGCCCTTGACCGGAATAGAACCTGGGACCCTTTAGTCCGCAGGCTGACACTCTATCCACTGAGCCAAACCAGCTAGGATGGGACTCAGAGACATTTTAATTTG